>NC_068359.1:125272313-125572313 GCF_020536995.1 Dreissena polymorpha | reverse complement strand
GCCTACCCTAATTCTAACCCCGGGCCGAAGCTAGATCAGCCCGAAAGGCAGCCGACGGGAGTGCAGCGTGCACTAGGTTGCTTCCGGGGATAACTCTTGTTTGTCCGAAATGGGCCCTTAAAGATGCATACCCACTCTATATGACAATAGAGCATAATACGCTAAATAGGCTGTACGTGACGCCGACCCAAATCAAAACCCCGGGCCGAAATTAGATCAGCCCGATAGGCAGCCGACGGGAGTTCAGCGTGCACTAGGTCGCTTCCGGGGGATAACTCTTGTTTGTCCGTAATGTGCCCTTAAAGGTGCATACCCACTCTATATGACAATAGAGCATAATGCGCTAAAAAAGCTGTACGTGACGCCTACCCTAATTAATACCCCGGGCCGAAGCTAGATCAGCCCGACAGGCAGCCGACGGGAGTTCAGCGTGCACTAGGTCGTCTCCGGGGGAAAACTCTTGTTTGTCCAAAATGGGCCCTTAAAGGTGCATACCCACTCGCCATGGGAATAATTCACAATCATATTCATTTTGTGTAATATATTCTGAAAGTATGTACCAAACCTGCTAAATAGGCTTACTAAATTTAATATTTCAGCTTAATATGCTAAATTGTCTAAAAATGATGTATGTAACAACCTTTGTTCTTTATCGGCTAAATAGGCTAAATAGGCTAAATTGGCTAACCTCACACACGTCAAATTTGACCATGATCCCAGTACCATAGACCGAGACAGCACGCGCGTGTTCTTCACCGCAGACAGATATGCGGATAACATGTATACGCGCACATACGATATAGTTCAACTATTCTGCTGGGACATTGAGAAAAGAAGGCTGTTTATCCCGTTCTCTTTTTGTAATTCCGTTTTTAAATTTCCATCGTTAACATGATATATTTTGCATTAAACATACTATGCTTAAAATACACAAAAAGAGTATATCTGATAAACATTGTTTCGATATTAGTTATTGTTTATGGCATATATAAAGAATATGGTTGGTGTGAATAAAATATGTTTAAAACAATGTCAAAATCACGCATGATTTAAAGGTTAACTTATATGGAATATCATTAAACAAGTAAATACAAATATGGGTAAAGAACAAAAATACGTAACAAAGGGAAAAAGAGTCTGTTGCTTTAAGGTTGGTGTACCTATGTTACATAGTATATTTAAAGTTGTAGGTGTACTAATTGAGCATAAAAGCGCCAAGCGAGTATAAAATATATGTAATTTATTTTGTGTAGTCGCGATTAATTCCTCGATTTTTATTGTATTGTTAAAAAAAGGACACAAACGCTTCTATGTGTGGTGTTGTTTTTTTCCTATTTGAATTTAAAGATAGAATATTTAGCCTGTGATACTACAGAGTTTATATTGTGTGAATGATTTATATCCGCTATGCATTGCAGAATGATATAATTTTAAAATTTAGTTGAATGTTCTCCATCCTTTAAAACTTGTTGTAAATAAAGTTTTTGATATCCATCCAGAACTTTGGAATTAAATCACAATCCAATAATACATGAGTATTGGTTTCTGAGGGCATATAACAAAATCACATACTATTGACGGAACAAGATTGCATTTATAGAGGTAAGTATTGTTTGGTAAAATCTGCATGAGATATTTATATTGGAAGTTTCTAAGTTTTGATTTAATTTGACTGGTTGGCATGAAGATGGGTATTTGGTTAATGTCTTGGTTATTAAGCGTGTCTTTCCAATTATCAAATTGATTGAAATCTTCAGGTTTGTGTTTAAGCATAAATGATTTATAAACTTTTTTGCAGGTTTTTGTATGTTCTATTATTTTGTTAAGCGTGTATTGCGGTGTGGTATAAATAATATCGTTCTGTTTTAGTTTTAATTTTCATTCAACGAGTATGCTGTTGACAGTTTTATGGTATTTTTTATAAAGTCTACTTCATCCATCTCATACAGATTTATAATATCTTGGAAACTGTATAATTCTTTTTCTGAAATCATATATATGTTTAATATATCGATTACCTCTTTCGAACCATGTTTAAATAAAGAAAATTTTATTTTCGTTTTAAATAAATAAATTATTCAAAATAATTGGTTTCTGTATTGGTATTTCATCTTTTTCCAAGGAGGCACTTAGTCATCCACACAGAATGCTTTTTAACAAATCGGATTTTATGTTTAGGTCTTTTACTTCTTTTTCATAATAATTTAATTTTAAAATCAACATTCCGCCATATTTACTTAGCATATTGGTATATATTATAATCAGTTTTGAGTCTGGTTGAAATATTAATCTTTTTACCCAACTGGCTTTGAGGGGTTTTAAGAATAGGTCAATATCTAATATTTTTAACCCTCTTCGGCGTAATCTATTCTTGTATGATTCGCTTTCTGGCAATTTTGTCTGGTTTTGCGTCCCACATACATTTGAAACATAGCGATGATATTTTTTAAATGATGTCTTGAGGTGGATTTGGTAAAACTGTTAATGGATGTACAATCTTGGGTATTGCGAAATTTTTCAAAACTGTTTTTTTCCAATTTAAGATAGTTTCCAACGTTTCCATTTATTTAAACAAATTTAAAAAGCATGCATGTTTGCAGGAATATTTATTAACATTATCGCTCTTGGTGCGTTGATAAATTCTATCCCTAAAGTTGATCCATGGTTAGAGTTCCAGCTGAATTGTTTGTGTTTTCAAAACTCAATTGAGCTATTTTTTAGTGCACCGATTTTAAAGATATTACATGTTCAAAGTTAGTCTGCAAATTCGTTTATGATTTTAATTAATTTTTATTAACGATATACGCCAACCGTCTAGTATGTTTTAGTTCTATATTATTAACTTGTTTTCCTTTGTTTTCCTTTGATTTATGTGTTAAGCTCTATGTCTATCGACATCAACTCAATGCAGATAATAAACAGGTAAGGCGATAAAGGACATCCTTTTCTTTTATACTTAATGCTAAAACATGACATTTCTGCAGTGAAATAACAGCAATGAAAATAAACAAATTTAAATAATAAATTTTCGGCAGTACCTTCTCTATTTTTAGATTATCATATCAAGATTTTTATGATCACGAGTGAATAAAAATCGGTAGTCCACCGAATCCAACAAATTTTGTTTTTATTTGATGCTTTTTTTTCATCGTTTAATTACATTGAAAAAGAGTTAAACTGGAGAATTTCGCTGGAATAGTGACGTCATTTCGTCGAAAAATGACGTCATTTTGTTTATAGAAATATATTGAGGCACGCCCCGGGAGAAAGGGTAACTTTTCAGCGAAAAGAAAACAGCTGTTAGTTATTTTCTTTAAAAAGGGTCTAAAAGAAACAAAAAATTTGTTCATGTCAGTGTAAGATCGTTTGTTATTTCACGAGTGATCATAGAAAATATTATGTTTCTATGATCACGAGTGCATTATGCTTTTGTAAATACGGCCCTGCTTTAAAGCAATTACCCATAACATTTGTTTAGTCAAAATGCTCATCATTTTCTTGCGATAGACATATCTCATATTCTTATCGACAGCTTTGCTATGATTGATGTTTGGGTTTCTACACGTACCTCTGATTCAAAGTTTAAATCCGAATATTTGGTGGAACCCAGATATGTAATATTCAGTTTCAGTCGCGCTGCTGGTTTTCGTAAATGTGCGTTATTTAGTTTTGTAACTTTTCCTACCTTTTGAGAAGACAACAAATCCATTCTTTTACACTGATTACGCTCACATCTTGAGATCACAGTGTTAAATGATCGAACAACCACCAATGGTCGTATTTATAACTTTCCAACACTCCTCACTAACTTCTCTTTTTCTCTTGATATAAATAAACATATTTTAAATTTTGGTAAACTCGCCACGGAGATTGTGTAAGGTTTCAAACAAAATCAAAATGTGAAACAAAGACAGGGGTACATTGACATTATTGCTACACGTAAATATAAATCAAAGTAAGCTAATACAGCTAGTGTTAACCAGCTTTGAGTAAAGCTATTTAATTGTGATATACTGATACCAGTGTAAAGTAAAGGTATTTAATTGTGAGATACTGACGGTCTTTAACCTATATATGCATTTGAAGCGGAATCCCGCGAGTTTCTACTTTAAGATACTAAGGTGTTTTTGGAATAATTCTTACATAATGATTATTTTCGATGGCGTCAAAAAGAGGAGAGGTGTATATCAATGCAACGGGTGGGGCATTGAGAACACACGTGTTTGTATACTTCTTTGAATGAACTAAATAACACGTGTTTCGTAATGCCTTTAAAAATGCCACTTTTTAACTATAAATCGTGTTTGTATTCATGAATTAATATTACATTGAACAAATACAGTTTCAAACAGCGTTAAATATCCGCGTGTTCCTTGTTACAATTAGAGTCAAACGAAGGGTTATATATACATGTATATGCAGGTTTGCCACTCATAAACCAGGGAGTCATAAAAAAAAAAAAATGCTATATATGTAAATAAAAGTTCTTTAAAATCGGCGAGGATTTGACTTGTTATAGACAGTATTTGAAACTCGGCTAATCTCTAAGTAATAACAATCTATGCCGTTACGACCCTTGTGTCTTACGAATATTCAGATATTAGCAAAAGATTTCGGATCATTTTAGTTTGAATAACAATACGTAACCTCGTTGATTTGGGTAAATTTTATTTGTGCCTCAAATACGTGAGCGAAAAAAAAAACAGTCATACGTGAGGACTGAATAACAGCTATTGCTGGTTTATTTCAGATAAATAGTCTGCGCCAAAAGTTTGGGTCATCGTTGTTTGTCATTTAGAAACCCGATTATCATTAATTCGTCGACACAAAACCCACGCCGTTTTCTTAAGAACAAACTCCTTTTCTGATTGGTTTCCTTTTAAAATGCCGCTTAGCCAATCAAAATGACGTATGCATTACAAAAATGCCGGAGGCGGAGTTAACATGTCGTGTTTGGAGCTTATACCAACTCGCGCAATTAACTGCTTTGGATTGGTTATTGATGTTTACAGCACTTTTCGGGTAATAGGCCCTCTTTTATTGCGTCATACACAGTCGTGCATTAATATGTGCGTTTTGGGGACACCGAAATAACACACGATTGTGCCACGCCGATAAGGTCCGCATAAAACACTAGGATCCGACATCGGGAGGGGTAATCGGGAGGGGCCCGGCATCGGAAAGGGCCATGATCTGGAGCGGCATGTCATCAGGAGGGGATTTTTAATAACAACTCCAGATCGTATAGTGGTTTATGTTTTATTTCTGCTATCAAGGTAAGGAATAAAGTCATCACGCCCTAAAACTACTTCTTAGAAGATGCATGCAACACCTACGTCATATACAAGTGATCATTGTACCCAATTATGGACTGGCTTCTTGTAAACTACCTGACCTGAAGACCGTGTTGTGTAACATATTTAAAAAAGAGCTTTGGGAAACTTTAACATTATCCGTTTTATTTTGCAGTTTTGAAAGTGAACACATATCATTTGACGTAAACATGATAATATAAGAACATTCGTTAGTTATCATTATCAAAGTTGACAACTTCCTTCGTATTCGATTTGCATGTATTCATTGTTTAGCTTCAGCTTCCAAATTAAAAACAAAATGCCTTATTGAATGCGAACATCGTCTATGGAAATAGACGCTATCTTGGACAACAGTATTTACGCGGGTGTTAATGTTGACCGTTCCCGACAGCCGTCATTCACCCGTTGATAAAACCATTTGCCAAATGTTTATATACCCTAATGCGGTGGTGATTTTTAATTTTGTAAAAAGTCTTCTCTCCAACATAAGCACCCCTATGTCAACTTCGAAGTTATTCGCGAGTTATTGTTAGTTTTTACTCGTTAATTATACACCTCTTGATAAACTAGTATACCATAATGCAGTGTTGTAGTAACTGGATGCACTGGATTGTTTGATGTTTGTCTTGCTATGCATTTTTTTAACTGTCGCCATTGATTACAGGAGTATTTGTATAACTTATATGATATGACATTAAACAGGGACAATTCCAAATATTGAAATAAAAAATACGTTGAGTCTTAAATAAAACTACATTAATTCGCTGTTTGCATCGTGCTCGGTTATACGTTGTTTTATTGAGTGCTGTGTCAAGATCTCTAGAGCTATTCAAACTTTAAAGGCCAATCTGATTACCTACAATTATCGTTCACAAAGCAATCATCGCGTCAAAAGTGTGGTTATGTGCTTCTTTGTGCGATTTCAATTTAATACACTGAGAGGGTATAATAAGAGGCATAAACTAGTAAAAGGCTAAAGAAATAGAGCATGTATGCCCAAGAAAGGATACCTTTGTTTTTATTTGGATTTCTTCTTCATGCAGTCATAGGCGCAGGTAATATTCAAACTGGTATTATTAATACAATTAAAGTGTTATGTATACATATATATATATAACATTATAGTTATGATAACAATAATGATTATTATTGAATTGTCGAGAATTTAATTGAAGCATTTGAAACTACCTAAACTTAGTCACAAAAAAACTAAAGTTTGTATTATGGCTAAAAAGAGGTTGTCCGAAATGTTTAAGTGTCTGAAAACGTACAGTTATTACGGTATTTCCGCAACGATTTGTTTCTGTGCGACCAAAAGGTTTTAATATCCTGAAAACTGTATGGTGGGTACATATATTGCATTCATAACTGTAAGAACTTATGGAATGGTCAAATAAGAAAACAAGTACTCGTTGTGTTTGCTTTCGTTTTGATCGCTATTAACGCTTTGTTAAAAAAAAATAAAAAAGCTTTTTTGTAGCGAGTTTTGCCAACAGTATCTTTTGTTATGAGACTAATTAATGTAAGGTGTTCTACGTGTTATTCAGTAATTTGAATGTTGAGAAACCTTGAATAATTATAAATAGAGGAGAAAATCATGTTCTGCTAACATGTTTAACATTTTAATTTGATTGTTAGTACTATATTTCCTGTGTTTTAATTGCATTTAGACTCAAAGATTGGGAAAACTCCGTTAAATCTGCATCAAATATGCAAATTTATTTGTTGAAGATAGTTTTGTTTTCAACATAGCAATCTAGTGTCACTATGTTAAACTTTCTTAAAAAACTAATTTTATGTAATCAATATCAAGGGTCAGACACAGAAAGTTATTGCATGATTGGTAGTGAGCCTTTGGAACACAATATACATAGGCTAATTTGAGGTGTGTTTCAAACTCGGATACTTTAATTTAAGCTGTGTATCAGATAACTTCAATGAAGACCCCTTTAGAATTGCAAACGAGATAGGTGGTGTTAAGGCTAGGTAATTGATACTTAAAATTGGATTCAGCTTAATATTCGAAAACAATTGCGCTTTTATAAAGACCTTAATACATAAATAAATCAATTTTCATTTGCAAAAATATTAAACATTTGGCTTAACACAATCTGATTTGAAAGATGGCTTAAATCTCGTTAATTTTTCGTAGTAAACGTTTTAACCTGGGCTGGTTTCCTATGGTTTTCTATTATTTGCTTTGCAAACGTTGTCAATTTGAACAGTAAGCGAAAATTGGTCTGTATTATAATATGCACCCTCTCGTGACGCTATTGAACTCGTACGCATACAACTTGTACATAGAAGACTATCAATAATCTGTACGTGTGGATTTACTCAAGTTTTAACATGTATACTGAAAATTGTTGAACGTAACCAGGGGTGGCGAAATCAAATGTCCGAGTTGCCCGAGTCGTACATTTGCTTGTCCGGGCAACTGAATTTTTTTAATTAAGTTGTCCGTGGACAACCAGTCGGGTTGAGAAATGCAAAAAATAGATTGTATCAAAGCCGTTATTAAGTTTTACAAAACCGGATGTTGACACCCGATAACATTGTCAGTGCTATTTGCGGAGCAATCAAGCTAAACTATGGGCACTCTCCTGCACAGTTGTCTCGCTTATTCTATAAGCATAGTAAGAGACCATGAGGCTAGCAGGCCGCATTTTCAACATTCGGCCCGTCTGTTTAATAGGCAGTGTACAGACTGGTTTGCTCGTTCATTCCGTACCTAAATGTTGAACGTTCGTCTTAAATTTTAAAATGCATTATTAATACCAAAGGGGAGGTATAAAACCCGGAAATGTCCGGAAAACCCAGAGTGTGTCACGTCGCTCCTACCTATCTAAATTTCTAGACTCACAAACGTCGGGACGTTGGGACGTGAAAAGCCGAAAGCCGAGTTGGATTACGTATAGTTCTGTTGATTGGGTGAAGTGTTCCGTTTGAATCAACTACAATTTATATTAAAGTTGAACAAAGACGGTAAAATAGTCATTATGTATAAAAAAACATACATATATATATATATATATAATGTATAATTTGAACATTACTTTTCCTGGCTTATTTCATCTGCAAAAATGAAAATTATATATTGAAATACTGTTTTAAAACACTGCTGTGGTTTTAATCGAGTTGAATGGTAGAACTCATTACATACAATTACGACTGACTTATACCATCATGACGTATTTTCAGGTGAGCTTACGAAGCAATATTATACATTTAAAGCAAAATCACACTACTTCCTGAAAAACAACTTACTCGCGTGTGCTTGATTGGTTTTCCAATTTTATAATTCTTACCCGAAACTAAATAAGACAGGAAGAAAATTCATTCAAATTCAACTGACATGGATGTAAAGACCGGAATATTATGTTGAGATAAAACACCAAATAACACGTAAACAGGAACAAAAATAGTTTTCCCTGACAAAGAAGAAAACTTGAACAATTGATCATATGATACGATACAATTGGACAGGAAGAAAATTCATTCAAATCCAACTGACATGGATGTAAAGACCGGAAGATAATGTTTAGATAAAACACCAAATAACACGTAAACAGGAAAAAAAATGTTTTCCCTCACAAAGAAGATAACTTGAACAATTGATGATATGATACGACACAATTGGACGCGTTTGGCCGATCCGAAAGCAATGGCGTAAATATTGAGCGAAGATATTTGGTAAACAAAATAATTATGTCAGCAATATATTTCGGCGTTTTACTCACAATATCCCGCTTATAAATCCGGTTGTGTACGCAAATATAAACACGTGTAATGTTTCAAGACACTTCATTTTTATACTTTGTTAATCAGTGCTTGCTAGTCTTCGTAATGCTTCATTTCTTATAAATGGCGTTGATACCATTTTAAAAATACTGTAGTACGCGTTAACCATGTAACCAACAACCCAATACGTTATAACATAATACTACTGTTCTGAATGGTTTGATATAATGCAACCTTTGTGTCATAAACGCCTCATGATATTGTGAATAACCAGGATGACTGACCAACAAGGTCAAAACACAAAATGCATTTGCAAAATGTGAACTCCGTTTGCCTGATTACAGGTTATCAACAACTATGCTGGTTTTGCAAGTCTATTATTTTAATAAAATACTTTTAAATACTGTTGCTCAAAAAGATACAGGGCAGCGTATACATACAAGTAGTATTTAAAGATGAATGTGCTGTTCATGTATAACTTGGTTTGAATAAATATAAGATAATAAAAATGTCAAAACAAAAGCTAAATGGAAGAAGTTCAGGATTTATTTCGTTATTTCATTTAAAAACTTGTACTTTCGTAGTAATGGCAGTCAACACAGTTTTGAAATTAACCTGGAGATATGGTATGTGTTTGTCTTGTGTTAAACTTATTTTATTTAAAACTTATTTTATTTGTTGTTTTTAAGCGTGTATTCAAAAACAAACCATGCAAAATACGAAATTATAATGGTATCCTAGTAGAGAGGTTTGTAAAACATGCAACAATAATGGTTTACAATATCAAATTAGCACTCTTGTTAGCGTCCAAAGTTGGTAAAGTTTTATGATTTTTAATGCCTAATTGTGTTTTGCGTAAAATTCGGAAAAGATAAAAGTAATTATAAAAGCAATATTTTCTACCAACTTGAATTAAAATAATATCGTTGTGAAGGAAAATTTATGACGTTCCTGAAATATGCAAAAGTATTTTTTCAATATCAGATGTGCGCTGTAGGTTGGTATAAGTTGTTTGATTTCCCTACCAAATTATGACATTTTCTGTTTGAAAGGTTTTAAGCGTAAAATTGTTTCCGGTAACCCGACCCTACGTTTTTTTTTCTTGCCGACCCTAAAATGTAGTTTGGAGTATTTATAGTCGATTTTCGTGCAACACGCTTTTCTTTCGACATTATCACTTTACAAGCATATAATAGGGATATAAGGCATCCGGATAATAACCCTCCCGTCAATTTCATAGGGGCGGACATAAGCTTCCGTCTTTTATTCGGAAATTTAAATATCGCTTACCGTTAAACTGAATTAATGACCCTTGGATTATTTTTTCAATATACTTAGTATAAGAATAATTTCTTGTGAACGCATCTCCTCTTATAATTTCAATGGATTTTCATTTATACTCATTGACATTCTTCAGGGCGACATGCAGTTGTACGTTAATACCGGAAGTTATATATTGGCTATTATTTAGGAAGTTCTGGCCCTTGTAATATTTGCCTCTATTAACCTCAATTGTACAGGAATCTGTCGGACTCTACCTAATTCCCCCATACAGAGGCTATATACTTATGTGTAAAGCTAACTCATGCTAACAATTCACTGTCTCAGTAAAACGGCTATTACCGTCAAAAACAGAATGTATATTAAAAATAAAGTTTTCATTTAGGAATGCATGTATGTTTCCTTATAAATAGAGAATAAAACAAAACGTTTACAGTTTTGTGTAATTAATTTAACGAGTCTTTGTTAAAACGCTCAACGTGACGAAAAAATGTTTTGACAATATTACGCATGAAATGCACAATTTCCACGAGGATTACACCGTTGCCATCATCAGTTTTCTAAGAAACTGGCCACTATTTTATGTGATTAGAATGGTACATGTGTAGGTATAACAATAAATTCGTTTATAATTTATATAAACATTAAGTTTAACGGACAAATGTAGTTCAGCAACGGACAAGTTAAATTTCCTAAATTGTTGTCCGTGGACAAGTATAGTTTTTTTAGATTTCGCCACCCCTGGTAACAATATTGGTGTGTCAAACCATAAACAATGAATATGTCGGATATAAAATATGTATACAATATACACATAATACTTTGTGTGTTTTTTTCGGCCATCGTTAACATCCATTAATGACTGATCATGTACGTGTAGCTCAATTGAGTGGAGGAACTTTGAACATTTATAATATCTATTCGATGAACAAACTACTAAATTATAAATCAATTAATTTAAACGTACTTTTAGTATCTCTACACACACAAAATCAACCTCGAGATGGTTGAATTGGTCATTAGATTTCAAAGCATATTTTAGGTTTTGTTATTTTATTATCTGCTCTTGTTCTGTCACTTTCAGTTTCTCTTATTGCACTTTCTGACTTTGAGTTTCTCTTGTTTTGAATCATTTTGGTGCATTTCGAAGGGGTATTCACATTAGCTCGTGTCTTTGTATGATGTTTATATGGTGTTATACATCCATGATTAATATATCTCAAGTTTTGTATCTGTTCTACACGTTTTCTTTTTCGATGAGTTCATGGTATTATAAGTCACATAAATTATTAAATAACGCGTCCCACACGGTACTTGGATTACCAACTTGAAGGCAATTATGTTCTTGTTCAATTATGGTCGCTAATTTATAACTGTCATTGAACACAGCAATCAAACTTTGCCACTTATGGGATTATCGTCGCTCGTTCCATATGTATTATTCTGGTATTCGACGTAGCACGGTCTGATTGTTTTGTTGCTTTATTCGTCTTAACTCGTACGAATTTGAGAAATGATTGACCGTATCTATTTTTCGCCAGGGATATTGCATTCCTCAACATTATGTCCTCAACATACTAGTTTCGTTCAAGTAAGAGGACGTACTATTTACGTCCCCACAAAACATAAGGCAGTCTGCACTAGCTTTAAGATAGTATATGTAAGTTAATTGTTTAAGCAATTTACCATATTCAGAGATTATCTTGACGTGCCCTTTTCCGTCCCTCTTTGTTACGTCTTCCCGTCGTATTTTTGCGCTGCGAGTATTCACAAAAATCACTGCGAAGGTAAGAAAACTTTTCAAACATATTAATAAGCCTATACATGTGCGCACTCCAACCGGTTAATAGTAGTGTTTGACATACTATGGGTTGTGGCCCTTTTTGCAAAGCAGCGAGTATTTTTCCTTTTGTCGCACGTTATATAAAAATACAAAATTGGCATCCGGTAACAAGTGTATTTGTTCAATTACATTTTCGGCAAAGATTTGTCAATACGCGCATGACCGTTCAAATATAAAAAGAGACTCACGTTGCTTCAGTCGGTGGGATATACTGTAACCGACTAGAGGTCTTTTAGTTATATTTTTTATGTTGATCATTTTAATAGATTTGTAGTGAAGTTGCATTATTTATTATTTTTCGAACCGTAAAAAGTTGGTTTTAAAATGGCTCACATAAATAAAGTGTATATTTCGTAGTTTTTTGTCTGAGACGCATCCCATGTGTACCCGGAGTTCCTACTTAATTAACGTACTAGACTTACGGAAGTTGGTACGAATTTTGAATTACAGGCAGACAGACAGACAGAAAGACAGACAGAATAGCAGAAACTTCAAGCTTTTCAATTTCAACTGTACAAATGTCGGTTTTTGGTACCGGGGATTAGATCAGAATTACCTAGGTGAGACGGCGTTAACCAACCACTGCGCTTACCTTAAAGCCCAAAATTAACGCATAAACAATGAGCGTCATTTAATATGGCGACAGGTTTATGCACTGAACTATAATTATTCTGTGTATTTGGTGCTGAGGTTTTGTAATTATGAATACGCATGAATCTAGTGTAATCGTTTAACCATGATAATGGTTATTCGAGTGTGGCTGGTATTGCTTTAAGGAATCTAATTTCGTAACAATGCGTTGATCCTGAAATTTGTAAGATTTAATAAAATGCGTTTTAAAATTATGCCAACATTTAAGCCAGTTTCTAAATTTTACACAGCATAATATTCAAATGTTATCTACGGAATTTATATCTAGTTGATTGTTTAATGTTTCTCACGTATGACGACTGGGGGTGATGCAACAAAAACTGTTTGAACAATCGACGAGCGTTATATTTTCGTTCATATAAACATATATAGAATTCTGTTCATGAAAATTTGTAGTGATGTGCAATTGAAGATTTTTGTAAAAGAACATGATATTCCTATGTTCTTTTCTTATGAACTTGTATGTCGAATAAGGGAGTCCGGCTACCATAGAATACAAAATATAGAAAGCGTCGAGAAACATACAATTATTTGTTAATATGTTGACGCATACTCGACTGATTGATAAAAGCACGAATCATCATGTTTAATCATTTATAGTAATTATCAAAACAACAAATACGACTTACATAATGATCTTTGTAGTGGATAATGTGAATGTCAAACTATAGTAGCACATATGCCAAATTAAAGAAAATTAACGAATTGCTGTATGCAGATAAAAAAAAAACAAATAACATAACATATAAACATATTATTATTCACCACATTTTGTATCAAAAGCGATTTTTCTATTGTAAAATACACATATTTATCAATATAGTTAACAACACACAACAGTTCGGCTTGATATTTTTTGTACTTTCTGATTTTAACATGTACAGTTTACGCATTATATAAATTCAAAACAACATGTTGAGGAGTAAAATATATTAACACGTAATAAAACAAGAGGGCCATGATGGCCCTGTATCGCTCTACTGTTTTTTATGCGAAAAAGGCGTGCAATGCGCATGGGTTGAAATGTAATCAAGCATGTGATTTCTCTTTCTATCCCTCGTCCCACTGGGCGCTTAAAGTTGGAAGGGTGGGCATTTGTATATATGGAAAACGTTACTACGGTGTTAACTAAACAGACTAAAAAGCCCGGGAATTGTCGCACAGGTCCTTTGCTTATAACGTAAGTACATTTATCTCTCCAAAACATATTGTCGTTCTTTCTATTTCACATATTTTTAGATGCTGAAGATCAAATCTACGCATGTTCTACAAGATTAATGAAAGTTCCCTCATTCAATTATGAATCTTTTTCCAAAATTCCAAAAAGTTTTTGTAGGTTTCAAAGTTTCTGTTACTTATATAGTTCATGACATATGCAAAATACCTAATGACGTAGATCACATGAACTTTACTTCAATCTTGAGGCATTAGTGAATGTTGCCCATTTGTGCCTAGTGGACTCCACCATCCTCCTACATTGGATCGATGTATTTCCAAAATTAGGGATGTCTAGTATATTTATTTCTATATTTAGAATATTTCTTACAGAAATCCCTTTAAGCAAACAGCGCAGACTCTGATGAAACACCGCATGATGCTGGGTCTACGCTGGTTGCCAAGGCCTTTTTTCTAGACGCTAGGCATAAATGGGTTACCGTGGTGAAGAAATTGTTTGTTGTACAAAGAAGATATATGCCTGAGGAAACATAAAGTTACGAGTTTTTCAGGTTCATTAGGTGCCGGAAGGCAGCAGGAATGATAACTTTGTAGAGGTTGTTTGTTAAACAAAGTAAATGTTTATGAGATAAAAAAATGAATTATAATTCATCAAGATGTTGCGATCCTGGCAACACTACTTGCATATGGCGTGAGGTTTAAAGAGATATCATGACAAACAATTAGCTTGACCTAACTTTCCTTTACTTTTTCCATCTGACGTAAGTTACCTGTCATGTTTGTTTTTGAAAAATACTAGGATTGCCATATATTGAAATAAGGTATCTGATCTATTCTCTGATAGGTTGCTTGAAATAGACTTAGCGGCAGTCATGTTATAAACAAGAGGATTGTTCACGGCATTGATAAACATCTCCCATGCTTCATAAAGTAAAGATAATGTCTACAAACGGACGCAAAAAGACTTGATTCCCATGCATGCATGTAGGTTTGTTGTTGTTGTTGTGACCTTGGAGCTAATTATGTTAACAACGTCTTAGACTGGTCCGCGCATATGCAGAAATGTTTTGATCGTGCTTTTGAACTGATGGGTTATCATATTAACGGCAAAAAAGCTTATAAATTTAATTTCTTTGTAGATATGGGATGATTAAGTACCAAATGCCATTCTCGACCTTCCAATAGACCATAACTCCTTCTGAAGAGTTTGTTTTCGTTTTGAAAAAAGGACTTCCGGTTTTATCACAATGATTCTACCCCACCCAGCCAATGTATAAATAGTCCTTTACAATATTATATCTCGTCTGCAAACTCTTTCCATTTGGGGCAGTCCAAAATGTGTCGTTTGGTAAAGGGTTAACATTTACGGATAGTTAACACGTTGGTCTACCTTTCACGCTCGACATGTATGCATTTATCTCTTATAAATAAAAAGTTATTTTAAGTGTATTTTGATAAAATTTTAGTTTGAGAAGAAAATTGTTTATTCATCTCAAACACAATAAATAGCAAAAACGCATAACAATGCAAAGTTCAACGACTTCCTGTGACCATGTTTTTTGACGAATCAAATTTTCTTGAACAACTTTTTAATGGGAGCCTTCAAGGGATAAATTTGGCCCCAGGGGCATAATTTGAACAACTTGGTAGAGAACTATAAGATGTCACTACATACCAAATTTGGTAGCCCCAGGCCCAATGGTTATGGACAGGAAGATTTTTAAAGTTTGCACAAAAGAGGCTTTATATAAGCATATGTTCAGTTTTGTGACCCCCGGGGCAGGGTCAAATTTGAGCCCAGGGGAATAATTTGAACAAATTTGGTAGAGGACTATTAGATGTCACTACATACCAAATTTAGTAGCCCTAGGCTCTATAATTATGAACAAGAGGATTTTTAAAGTTTGCACAAAAGAGGCTTTATATAAGCATCTGTTCATTTTTGTGACCCCCGGGGAAGGGTCAAATTTGACCCCAGAGGCATTATTTGAAAAACTTGGTAGAGAACTTTTAGATTTTAATACATACCAAATTTGTAAGAAATAGGCCCAATGGTTAGGGACAGGCAGATTTTTAAAGTTTGCACAAAAGAGGCTTTATATAAGCATATGTTCAGTTTTGTGACCCCCGGGGCAGGGTCAAATTTGACCCTAGGGGCAACATACCAAATTTAATAGCCCTATGCCCTACGGTTATGGACAAGAAGACTTTTAAAGTTTGCACAAAATAGGCTTTATATAAGCATATGTTCATTTTTGTGACTCCTGGGGCAGTGTCAAATTTGACCCCAGAGGCATAATTTGAACAAAGTAGAAAATTATTAAATGTCACTACATACCAAATGTGGTAGCACTAGGCCTAATGGTTATGGACAGAAAGATTTTTAAAGTTTGCACAAAATAGGCTTTATATAAGCATATGTTCAGTTTATTGACTCCTGGGGCGGGGTCAAATTTGACCCTAGGGGCATAATTTGAACAAATTTAAAAGAGGTTCACCCCAGAAACATTTGTGAAAAGTTTAATCAGAATTGGACTTGTAGTTTGTGAGTAGAAGACTTTTAAAAAAACGTTAACGCACGGACGCACGCACGCACGCACGAAGGACACAGGACCATGACATAAGTCCCGCTGGCCTCTGGCCAGTGGAGCTAAAAACGTATAAACTGCACAATATTATTTCACTGTTCATCACACGAGTAAAGTTTATGTATAAATTGACCGCTCAATCTTGGTGTATTTATATTTTATACCGGTCAATGTATGCGTCCGTTTTGTATAACAAAACTAAATACGTGTTGTATTATTTGACAATACAGAACACTTTAAAGTTGGTGAACATATCTTATGCATGGCTTTTACACAATCACCAAACATATTTTAATAAATAAGGATTGCTATAAACGTGTTTGCATATAAATCATTATAATGTCTATATTTGTTATAATTCAGATCCCGTCCAGATCCCCATCTCAGCCATTAATGTAACAACAAATGCAGGGGCATATTACTACGCGATGTCCGCAGATTTAGTGAACGATGGAAGAATCAAACCCACGAACACATTAGTTCGGTATTGTTCTTGCTGCACTGGTCTACATCAACCGTTTTGGGTGCAGCTAACACTAGACAAGATATATATCGTGGAGAGAGTTCTTATTGTGGGAGATCTTGGTATGCATGTGCAGTACATTTAAAAGATGACCGTTTTAGTCTTAAAGCATTTTCAAATATTATTTGTCGTTTTACGTCTCGGCATATACCGTGATAATTCCAACGCAGTGAAATGACCCTTATGTAGTTCCAACAGGACGAATACAGAGGCCAAGTGTTAAATCACTAGCGCTAGACAGTATTTGTTGCGATATTCTTTGCAGAATTATGTGCCCTTTATGTGCCTCAATTTTGTTATACTAAAAATCTGTGTACGTGTATACTTTGTGTCACGAACTTGTCGCAGACGAATGCAAATTAAGACAGTAATAATAGTATGTTATTAAACGTACACAACAAGTCTAAACACGGTTTTAATTAAAATAAATAATCATGTCATATTTGTTAAAAACAAAAATTAGGGACAAATATTAGCCATGCATCTTGTCTAGGATTATATCACAATTCATAACTAATACTTTCGAACTGAAGATAGTTCCCTTCATTGTGTTATTCGAATAACTAGTAAGGCAAATATGAGAATATCATACACCATGAGTTAAAATCGTCAACGTAACAATCTTTATGCTTAAGATGTTTTGTGAATAAATGCCATATTTTATACCACATAACATTTCAACTTTTTTAATGTCTGAAATCAAAATTGTACATACAAAATTGTTCTGTCTCCACAAGTTAAAGAAAACAGAACATTTCTTGTTTAACTAGTTGTCAACCTGGATATCAAATAAAGAAGCAAAATAAAACCTATCCAATAGTCATTTCATAACTGCTAAAATAAAAAAAATATCTACAATTAATTATTAACAATTTATTTAAATTTAGATTTATACACATTCAAAGTTAAAACAAGATCTTCAAATATCAAATACTACTCTCAAAGTAAATTTGTCAAAAAAATACTTTTAACTTTCCTAAATATTATTTGATGGATTTATGTGAAGCTGTTCCGGGATGCAGAGTGATACTGATATCTGGAGTTGGTCGAGAGACAGAGTAAAACTAAGACCCGTGCACACGACGAGGTTTTGACTGTGCCGCCAAGAATATATTCCAAATGATAATGATCCATGGCAATGTGTGGTGGCACCTTTCTGCCATTAAAGTAAAAACACTATTAAAAATCGTACGATACTCCTATACGGAGCGCCTCCTGATAACGATCACTTCGTTTACTTTAACACCGCTGCTCTTGTGATGACGACACACGCAAGCACTCAGAGTATTTTATTTCACGAACACAACTACGCTTGACAATAAATATAAAGACAACAAAAATGAGGAAAAACAAATATAATTGGCTAATTGCATTTCAAAATGTTAGTTCAACTAAAATAATCCAACTCTATCCACAGTCCTCTTCATTAAATGTCCACATTAATTTCAAAGTAAAGAAGACGACTGCACTAATGCAGTGGTATAACAACACTTCAAAACAAATACATGAAATCATCGTAGATTCTAGCATAAGAGCAGTGCGTGCATATCGCGTCAGATGAAATACGCGTGTTAAGAAGAAATACCTCCGTACCGATTGGACGTTTATTATATAAAACAATTAATAGTTCAGTGAATCAAATTTTCAAGTTTAGTTGGCCTAATGCCTATTGCAATTGACCACTCTTCCTTTCCGGTCTGCCGTAACGATACAGGGTTAACACGCGCGTAGTAGATGTTATTTGCGGGTGTGTATGGAAATATCGGTTTTGCGTGGTTAAACACGCTGTAAATAAACACGTTTGACATGGATTTTAACGGGAATAAATAAATCTTTGATAGGCAAATCTTGTATTATTTTATTTGTCTGCATTAATTCAGAAATTCTTTTACGTGTTTCCTTAACAGCTCGAGACACGGTAATGGGATTATACAAAAAAAACATGAAGTAAAATGTCAAAATAATGTTTGTCAATAACATTTTTATTGGACAAATTGAACTAATGCCAATTAAGAAAAAAAATATTATTACAAAAATGATTATTATACTGGCAATACACCACTTTGTAAAAAATAATAAAGAATTTCTTCAAACTTATTGTATTAAAAACTATATGCAAAAAAACAGCCCATGGCTCATCCGAGCAAAGCTTTTTTCAACGCCATATCAACCTCGTCTGATATAACATGACGACGAAAGTCACCAACCATATATTATCTATATATTAACTTTTAGTCGCTTACGTGTTTTGCAAAGACGACTTAGAGAAGGGCGAAAACGCACCTGTCGCTAAAATTCGACTTTTTTAATCACGCTTACTTACTTGAATTTTAACTTTGTGCTTTGATGGATATACAATGTCAATTGGCAGTAACTGATTAGTTCAGAATATGTTAAAAAATAATCGGAATTTAGTCAGTCATACAATGCTCTTACATGTTGTTTTTTGTGTGTGCAAAGTTCTGTTTTGAGCGGTTGGTTATGGTCAAACGTGCCCGTTTATCCATTACGTGTCATCGTCTGACAAGGTTTTATCCGTTTCCAGAAGGCAAGCCTTGTGTTGCAATCAACCGGGTATTTCATGTTTATCCTTTTACTGAAAGTCTGTAACTGTGAACGTCCTTTGTGTGCATATGCAGTTGGATAAGAACAAAACGTGATCGAGCCATTATATTCCTGCTTACAAACATCGACGTTACATTGTAAATAATAGACTCGGTATAATTTTTACGTAGGGTCTAACTGAATTCGTTCCTCTGTCTTCCATGCTTTACAGAACAGTTGCTTAATGTGACTTCATATTAATAGAAACAAATTCTCATGTTATCATAAGAGACAGATTTTACAATAATAAAACCTGTTTATACATCGGATGATTAATAATAACATGGGTATCTCCCAATACCATGTTGGAACTGCAAAGGGTTTGTATAACTGCGTTAGGATAATGCGACAAAAGGCAGCGTTGCACTTCATATTGTCTTTCAATTGCGAATCGTTTGCTGATATTCCCGAAACACATCAGTCATGTTTGCACTTCCTTTGTTCTCAAGAAACTTTATTAAACATAGAAAAGGATTGTTGAAATATTTATTGAACACTATATGTTTGACTTTGTATTGCAAATACTTGTTTTAGATTATCGCATGGGTTATACTAACACAACTGTTTCAATGGGACTTTTGGAAGAATCGCTTCAGGAGAAACAATTTACTTCGGACTTTGAGGACATAAGGCTAACTCCTCAACGCAAAATACAAATTGTACGGGTTACGAAAAGTGACAATGACTCTTTTACAGTCTTGTGTGAAATTATGATATACCGACAAGCAGGTACCGTACTTTAATTTGGATTGTATCCTTAAAATAATGTCGCATTTTATGGGCACTGTAACTGCTCTTGTGATGTCATATAAAAAGCACTATTCAAACTTTTAACAGCATTATTCGCAATCAGGATCATTTTGTCCCCTCTGATTGCGTTAAATATTATACCTATAACATGAAATAATTGTGGCAGCAGAAGATAAATGATTTATGTAATTTTGGTTACTCAATCACTGCGTAAATTAGACGTACATACATGTATATACTGTTGATCGCAAAAGAAACTCATTAACCTATTATAGCATCAATAAACAAACCCAATCTTTATTAATTCTAATAAATATAGTACAAGTATTGGACACATTTAACCAATGTGGAAACAATTTACAATATTGAGTACTTTCCTCAGTAAAATATTTATGTATTGTGAACTCGCTTAATTGCAGTCATCGTGCCTCCAACGTTGATGTATTAAGGAAAAAAGGAGTGCTCATCATAGTCCAGTTGTTATGTTTTTATTAATTGTAACAAGTGTCTGTTCTAGTAAATATATTGCAAGAAGATTCTAACTTTAGACAGCAACATATACTTGTACGAACTATCAAATCATAAATACACCACGTGTTTTTGTTTTCAGACTGTCCAATCGGAAAGTACAGCGTTAACTGTTCCCTGCAATGCCATTGCCTTGTGGGTCCATGCGACGGTGTAACTGGTGCATGTCAATCTGGGGTCTGTGAAGAGGGATGGAAAGGAAATGCGTGTAATGAAAGTAAGTTGTCAATTGATATTTAGTTACTAACAAACATAAAACAAAAATCTTCCATATGAAAATCAGATCGATGGCGTCGGCAATTTACACTCTAGAAATCTTACAACATATTTTAGATTCCTATATGTGCAAAGATATGTTTGAACACATATATAACATACATTACATAACAATTTCGGTATAGATTATGATAAATTATTTGAGCATATATATACAAAATTGGTTTCAATTGCAATAACGTAGATACGTAGTTAAGACAATGCAATACTTACAAAGACATTCGTGCCAAATTAGTACAATGTTATGGAACAAGACTTTTTGTATTTACGGAAAACTGGTAACTTTTATATTGTTCTTTATTGTTAAGAGAAATACATGCCACACACGTTACCAAACTTTTAAAAGCACTAACCCTCTTAGATGCGATATAAAAATGCAAACAGAGCGTCTCCACATTTATAAAAGCAATGTGTTAAATGGAAACACTGTGCAATCCATACATATTTGTGGCTAGCTTCTGCTCTATATGACATTACCACTACTATTGAATGTGTTATTATACTGATGCAATTCGCATCTTGATGTACGCATTACAACTGTATGTGACGTATGTGCGTCTCTGTACATGTGTATGTTACTGATTAAATACATCAGTACATCAGTACCACAATTAATACCATCTAATTCTTAAAACAAATAACTAATTTATGTTAATAACGAAAAACGCGGTTTTCGTTAGACACAGAAGGATTCCAGTGTGTCTTGTTCCTAATAATTATAGGCGGAGCCTTATGTTTGAAAATAATAAGTTTCAAATGTTTATCTTATTAATCTGACAAGGGACTTTTGTTTTATTTGATTTGAAGTATTTTTAATGTTATACCCTGAAACCATACATCAAAGTTTATCATAAAGAGAACCAAATATAAATATAAGGTAGTAGCGTTTGAGCTTACAGATGCTTTTGTTTTGTAACTATGAATTGGAAAAAAAATACTTATTATTTTTTTAACGGCTTACCTTACTTACCTATATAACATATCTTTACTATAAATGGTAACAAAATGACGTCGCGAGCGGGTGTTATTCGTACCTGGCGGGCAAACATAAATTATATCGGCCCACCTAACCAGGCCGATTGTCTATATCTGAACAGAATACTGAACAATATGGCGTACACATTCAGCCAAAGCCAACGGTGATAAATAAAATTTAGCCACATATCGACAAACGAATTGAAAATGATGATAGTAAATGTCGCACACAATACGATACTTAAGGGGTGTTGCGGCAGTTTATTTAACCGAAGATATATTATCACAACTCAATAGTTTTGTTATCAGTATCATCAGAAATGACCAAGTTGGTTCATAATACAATTGTCAGTGGTTCGATCCCAAGTGGGGTTAACTTTTTTTTTTCATTTTTTTTTTCTTTAATTGTATACTTGTTTTATACTGGAGCTCTTTAGTCCTGTTGTTTACATTTATCAATTTAAAGCATTTAAACACAAACTTCAAAACATGCCGAAATCTGTGAACATGTAAGTTATTAATGATTAAGGTCGAGTTTGATACTGAATGGTATTATGTTTGTGATTAAATATCGTTTTTTATTAATTTCTTTTGGTAAGCTGTTGTGATCCCAGTTAAGATTGTAAACAATTTCTAATGTTTATGCATATTTCTGACAATCTATGTACCGGTACTTGGGTTTTGCCTTATTGCTGTTGTTTTTTTTTTAATGAAATTTGACGTCTAGACGGTAGGGATAATTAAAACAAAAAATTTCTGTTAAAAGTGCGTTGACCCCATTTTTTTATTTGTGTTTTAAAATGACGATACGTAGATGAACATATTTGAGCAGTTTCGCAGAATTCTATTTGACAGAAAAAAATTAAATTCCATTTATGTGGTTACAATAGTAAAAAATGACGTTTTTTGGGCGACATAAAAATTATAAATAAAATAAATTTCTTAAAATTTAACTTGTGTACTCCATTTTATTGGTAGTGTGTGGTTTAATTAAATGGTATATGATGTATCTTAGCTTAAATAATATCTACATGTTGCCAATTTCATAGGTTATTAATTATTTTACGCAATTAGAGATTTTACAGTTTAATTAAAAAAGTACATGTTATATAATGGTGAATAAAACCAAAACAAGGCCGGTGGCCCTATGTTTTTATTTCATTTTTCATATAGTATCTGTATGTATATCTTAAATATAAATTTTGGACAAAATCTATTTGATCGAAAAACAATCAGCAAAACTGCAGCAACATCCCTTAAACTATCGATTGCAATTGGAACCGTCTCTTTGAGATTTAACACGAGTCATCAAGACACAAAATTTAGTAAACGACACACTTACCTCAATGACAACTTTATCCAATGCTTATAACAATAAATTGACAACAATATCCACTTCCATTTTCTGTTCTTTCATCCTTACAGCTAAATTTATCTTAAACCACAAGATCCTCCGGTTACCGCGTATCGAGCGGTTAAGGAAACGAGTAACATAATGTCTGAATTAATGCAAACAATGCAACAAGAACCGATTTACCTGAAAAGATTTATTCAATTCCCGTTAAATCCATATCAATTTTTTTTATTTACAGCGTGTTTAACCACGCAAAGCCGATTGTTCTATACACACACCGAAATAACATTCGTGCGTGGTTACTTGGTATCGAGAGGTAACGCCGGAAAAGGAAAGTACCCGATTGCAAAAAGCATTAGGCCAACTAAACTTAAAAATTTTATTCACTGAACTATTAAAATATTTAATATTCTACCACGGCACGTGACTTGTTTTCTACATACAAAGAAGGAAAACTACTGTTGGTTATTACCCCGATATACCAACGGTTGTTTAAAGTGACGTCACTTTGATTGTCCGCGCACTGTTTTAATGAAGACGACGTCATTTGATTTTATTTGTTGTGGTGACGTCACGTTTTCGCGGAAAAGTGGAGGACGTTCGGTTAATATAATTCTTATTTATAAACTTTAAATCGCGGATAACTTATTAATGAAATCGTGATAGAATCGAAATAATCGACGGGTAACCGTTGGTTATTGCGGTAATAACCAACGGTATGTCGTTCCGATGCTTGTTATCAAACCACTCGGGCTACGCCCTCGTGGTTTAATTCCTACGCATCGGAACTCCATCGATTATTTCTTATAGACTTGCGACACCTTAAGGGTTTCGCGGGATGGAATGAGTGGGGAGATCATATACAATTTTCAGCTTTCCGGAAGCAAGGACCCTCTGGACGTGAACCATCAGCTTTCCAACACTATATGATTCCAGTTCCAAAGCACATATTGCATTAGTTCAATGGGAAGAACATAAAACGTCATATTTACAAATCTCTGAAAAACAAACAGTGCTAAAAAATATTTAAAGTAGTCATTTACTATTTAATTGATTATGTCCTCTGATTGTTGCATTTTTAATTTAAATATGTGTTCCTATATGCATTTATTGTTGTATTGACTTAAAAAACTAAAATGGATGCCAATTCTTAGTTTGCTGTCTAAGTCTACCCTAAAATTATACATGTTTCTTGCATAATTGAATTATCAAAAACTGCATACTTGTAAAGGCATTGTCAGAGTTATTTGGTTAAGTTAGAGACAAAGTAAAGCAAATATATTCATTTTTCTTAAAATGAATCATCCTCTGAAGCCCCCACTGGGATTCAAACCCAGATCTCTTTCCTCTGGGAAGGAAAGTATTCTATCTTGAAATACAAGGGCAAGTAAGAGGAAAATTTGCAATTTTAAACCTATAAACATATAAACTTAATTTTTCACATGAACTTAGAAACAACACAGACATCTCTGAATCTGAAACACATTACAGTAACAATTCAGGTTTTTAGTATTGTGCATTGTACATGAATGTTTAAATATTGTATTTATCCTTGGTACACAGAACTGCCTAAAGATGCGTAAAATACCAGTATTCAAATCTGAAAATATCCCATGTGTTTGTTTCACTCTGTAAGTATCCCTATTTTATTTCAATAAAGAAGTTTTTCCTTCTCCTGAAAATTTAACTAAATGTCAGTTATGCTACTTTTTCATTCAGCAAATGACATGTGTCCGTAATGTCAATTTTGAAAATTTGGTAAAAACAATATTTTTACCAAAAAGGTAGACTTAATATTATTAAACAGTTGATGTATGTCACCTTAATAAAAAAAAAAAAATGGGAAAGAAATAAAATGTTTAAAAATGTCAGTTACATGACTTATAACATTAAGTAGACGATATAGCTTTGATACTTTAGGATACGAGTAGACCTTAACACAAATAGGATAAGAGTAGACCTGAACACAAAATTAACCCAAATTTTCAATTTTCTAACTATAAAAGGGGGCATTATTCTGTCAAAAACAGAAAAAAATGGGTACGAAAAAAATGTGTGTACGAAAACAATTGGGTAAGAAAAAATTATGCCAAAAAAATATATGCTAAAATAGCTTGGGGTCTTGACCACCAAAACGGCTTGGATTTTAATTATGCTGAAATAACTCGGGGGTCATGACCACCAAACTGGCTTAGAATTAAATTATGCTGAAATAGCTCAGGATCTTGACCACCAACCTGGCTTGGATTTTTATTATGCTGAAAAAGCTTGGGATCTTTACCACCAAACTGGCTTGGATTTGAATTATGCTCATAGTTCGGGTTCTCGACCACCAAACTGGCTTGCATTTTAATTATGCTGAAATAGCTCAGGATCTTGACCATCAAACTGGCTTTGATTTTAATTATGCCGAAATAGTTCAGGATCTTCACCACCAAACTGGCTTGGATTTTAAATATGCGGAAATAGCTCGAGGTCTCGGCCATGAAACTGGCTAGGATTTTAATTATGCTAAAAAAGCTCGGGTTCTTGACCACCAAACTGGCCTTGATTTTAATAATACCGAAATAGTTCAGGATCTTGACCACTAAACTGACTTGGATTTTAAATATGCTGAAATACCTCAGGGTCTCCCCCACAAAACTGGCTAGGATTTTAATTATGCTGAAAAAGCTTGGGGTCTTGATCACCAAACTGGCCTGGATTTTAATTATAATTTATACCGAAATAGTTCAGGATCTTGACCACTAAACTGACTTGGATTTTTATTATGCTGAAATAGCTCGGGGTCTCCGCAACCAAACTGGCTTGGATTTTAATTATGGTTAGAAAGCTCGGGGTCTTTACCACAAAAATTGACCACCAAACTGGCTTGGATTTTAATTATACCGAAAAAGTTCAGGATCTTGACCACTAACCTGACTTGGATTTTAATTATGCTGAAATAGCTCGGGGTCTCTGCCACCAAACTGGCTTGGATTTTAATTATGGTGAGAAAGCTCGGTGCTTGACCACAAAAATGGCTTGGATTTTAATTATGCTGAAATAGCTTGGGATCTTTACCACCAAAGTGGGCGGGGCCCTGGGGTGGGTAATGTGAACATGGATGGTCGAGACACTGTGTTGTCATAAGAAATCTTAAGTATTAATTTGAAGTCAATTGGTAAAAAATGGTGCGGCAGAGGCCGACGCGTATTCCCATGCCGCAAGTTTGACCCAGGGGGCGCCCCAGGGTTGGTAATGCGGCCATGCATGGTTGAGATTGACCGTAACTATTGTCTTAAGAGATTTCGAGTGCTTGACAGGTTAATGTAAGCCATCATGGAGACGGGTGGTTTATGTGGGTTGGTGGTAATTTAAAAGATGAAGTTTCAAAAATAATTATAAAAATAAAATTGGGGGGGGGGGATTATGGGGTGGGGCATGGGGGATAGTTTGGGTGCAGTGCATTGTGGTATGTCAGGTAAGTGTTGTTTTGTCAAAGTATGAATCAAATGTGATCATAAATAAAGAAGTTATGGCAATTTAAGCAAAATGTTCAATTATCTAAGTATAAAAGGGGCAATAATTCTGTCAAATGCTTGATACAGTTTTCTGCTCTTGTTTATAGATTGGGATCATGTTGGTAAAGAAGTATGCAAAATATGAAAGCAATATGGCAAAGGACATAGAAAATATTTGAGGTGGTATGCAAACTTTAACATAGATTTATCAATAATATGCATATTCTAAGTATAAAAGGTTAATAATTCTGTCAAAATGCTTGATTCAGTTGTCTGCTCTTGTTTATAGATTGGGATCATGTTGGTAATGAAGTATGCAAAATATGAAAACAATAAGACAAAGGACATAGAAAATATTTAAGGTGGTATGCAAACTTTAACATAGATTTATCAATAATATGCATATTTTAAGTATAAAAGGGGCAATAATTCTGTCAAAATGCTTGATACAGTTGTCTGCTCTTGTTTATAGATAAGGGTCATGTTGGTAAAGAAGTACATGTATGCAAAGTATAAAAGTAATTTGTAAAAGGACAAAGAAAATATATGGGGTAGTACACAAACTTTAACATGTGCACGCTAACGGTAACGCCGACGTGATCAGGATAGCTCCATTATATATATTTCATATATATTAGTCAAGCTAAAAATGAGTGAAAATCTCTGACCTGTCTCCACCCCATCCCCTTTAACTTTTGACCCAGGGGTCAGATCAAAATTCCATATAGTGCAGGGTCGCACATAATGCTCATAGCTCTGAACCATGTGTTTAAGTTTCAAGGTTCTAGTGCTAATGGTGTAGGAGATAGTGGCTAGGACAGACGGACAGACTGATGGTGGAGATAACCACAATGAACCTGTTAACAGCCAACTAACGCTGCCAACAAAGCACAAGCTTTACGTGTCAGGATGCGGCACTATCTATACAAACTGCATAAGGAATTACAAGACGCTTAGGGTTTGAGGGACACCAAACCTGATTATGAGTCTTCCACACCTTAAGCATTTTAATAACCCTTTGCATGCTGGGAAATTTGTCGTCTGCTAAAATGTCGTCTGCTGAATTTCTAAAATAAGCATTTTCTTCAAAAAATTTTCAAAGAATACTATCAGAATAGCAAACAGTTTGGATCCTGATGAGACGCCACGTTCTGTGGCGTCTCATCTGGATCCAAACTGTTTTCAAAGGCCTTTAAAATTCGGTTCCCGCACTGAAAGGGTTAAATATACTTATTTGCTTGTGTACATGTACCTGATAATAAATTATTATTATTACCTGTTTTGGCATCAACAAGCTTTATCAATTGGCCCTCAAATTTTGCACATAAACGCTACATGATCAACCAATATGCCTTTTCATTTCAAGTCGGAAAGCAATTTAGCCCTTATTCGGCCATTATAGGGTGGAGGATCTATTTAAAATACAACTATTCCAGATACAAAAATATGAATTCATTTATTTAATGCACTTATTTTCTTCTCTTTTGCTACGAAATGTCCATAAACCAGCTTTCCCAGTCATATTTTGCACTAGCAGATGATATTTCTTTTTTTACATATGAACGGTAAAAAGAAATTCAAGCAGCATTTTATAATATAAATTTTAAAATGCACTCAATCATGCACTTCCAAACAAAATTATTGTAATTCTGTTATTTATAATCATATTAATAATGTCTCATTTTTCTCAAGTTTATGGTTTACTATCTTTTTTTCCCAATTTTATGGTTTATCTTGATTATTTTCTGAATTCAAAAGGCACTGGCTTAAAAAAACTGTCTATGCATGTAACTGTATATTGAAATCTCTTTATGAGTGATTATAAATGCATGATAAAATTCTAACATGTTATGTAATAGATAAATCTATATTGTTTGTATTTTTTCGTAAACATTATTAGCCACCGTTGTTGTCAAACATATATTTTTGTTTTATTAATGACGTTGTTTCACAGATTACTGTAACAGAGCTACAGATAAGGTGGGCATTTGTGCAAATACCCAATGTAAAATTGCCGATTACGCATAGAAAAATAAAACCATGCGTTCCGAAACCCCATTGAAATTGCGGATTACGCATATCATATTTTTCCTTTGCATAACGAGTAAATTTGTCCCGGAAATACCCTGGTCCGAAATACCCGGATTCTGTCCGCTTTGTTCAAGCGCTTTCAGTATAACCTTCAGTACAATAATATGTACGGAAAAAAGTGTCTTTGTGACTACGTGTTATTGTTGTGAAAATGTCGAAATCGTGAGGCCTTAAAAATGGAAACATCGTATCCTAGGCACAAAGAAACTCAATTTTAAGATATTTAACCGCAGGCAACACAAAATCAGAAGCGGAAAATATAGTGAAACTAATTCTTGACGATATTATGTCGGAGGCAATTGCTGTCAGTGCTTACATTGTAAGAAAACTGGTGGAAAAAATCGTTGAACTTTTTTTTTGAATCAAGACTGTATATTATGGATACATCTACATAATTACACAAAATCTCTGAAACTAATCAATTAAGAGTGGAACTACAACCAGCTTATTCAGATAAGCAGGTGAGAATTTAAGACAATGAACATACCCAATTTTAAAACAAAGGTACCCAATTGTCAATTAAAGTACCCGTTGTGGGTACCGACTTTTTTGTACCCAATTGAATATGAAAATACCCAATTGAACTCAAAAGTAGTGGGTATTAACCCAATTACTCAGAAAAGTTATCTGGAGCTCTGCTGTAACGTACAATCTTTATACGGAATGAAGGAGCTTTTATTTACAAGTACACTTTTTGTATTTTTTTGATAGTCTACTTAATTTTTGTTTTACTGTTAAATAAAATAACGCCGCACGCGTCAGACTAATGTCGTTAAAATCTAGAGTTTAAATGAAATTATGTCACACGATATACGTATAAAAATATTTAACTGCATGTCCGACTTGTCGTCATTAAATTCAAGTCGTCATTAAATTCAAGATTTAAAATGAAAATACGTCACAAGATATTATGTACTTCATACCATACGAGTTTTTTAGGATATTTTCAGATCTGAATACTGGTATTTTACGTGTTAAACTTTAACTGTAATGTATCGCAGATTCAGAGATGTATGTTTTGTTGTAAAGGTCATTTAACCCAACATATCTCAGACACAAAGAGTGTCCAAATTTGTGCAAACAATTAAATTAAAACTAAGACATTTATCGATTGTCATTACCTGCTGTATAATTTATTTGTGTACTGACATATATTCAATTGTGGTGAAATCAACCGGGATCACCTTGGTGAGAATCTGGTGGAAAAATCACTGCACTAACCTGAGACATCAGTCTGTCATGATTGATTGCTCAGTTGTACATATTTTTCTCATTCTGGCTACCATAACTTTAAATGTCGCTTTTTATGATTTTTGACTGGCGCGACTTTATAGTTATGGACCAACCCCATTAGGAAAGTCAACCAGAAAATGCCGAAAAGTCGACAGTTAAAAAAGACCGGTCCAAAACAGCTTTTAAATGCAGTTATTGGCCCATATCAATCACTTGATTGGAAAGATTGACATTTTTCACATTTAACTGATACATTCTTTCACAAAATACTATCTTAAACATTTAAAATTTATCTATTCTGCTCTTACATATCGAGAAAAACAGCGATGTGACAGACTTTCTTGAAATGCGAATCTCCCGAGATTTCACGGTCATATGATGGTATTTCTACTTTTAGTAACATACCATGTGCTCAAGTGTTTTCAAATTCAGAATGACATTTCCCGGTATTTTAGAATATTCTGGCTTGTTTTGTGAACAAATTGTAGTGTAAATACAAACTCAAAGTAAATATTTAAAACTACCCGATTCACACTGAAATCATTTTTATAATCCACCAGACTTGTTGTTAATCACAAATAATAGATTTCAGAAAACGAAAGTAATGTTTACAATTTCAGCAAAAATTGTCAAGGTCGTTCGAAAGTATCCAAATTAAAACTAGTCTTGGACAAAGCGACAATGGCGTCAAAATTGTGAATTTCAGACTGATGAGAGTTATTTTCATCTATTGTAAGATGCATTTGAAACATTTGAACCTTAAAATATTCCTCGGTGCAGTAATTTATATTCATTCACCAATATATGTAGAAATGTATCCAAGAAAATGAGTATTCTTTGATTTATAGCATGACATAAATATGTTACGACTCTGGTTGACTTTTGATACGGGGTTGGCTTCATCATACAGGTATGTCAATACTATATCAGTGTCCGACAAATTTCTTATTGCATGTTATAGATATTACATGTATGTGCACATGTATGTGTACTTAAATTCGGACAGCACGTTAAGTTGGAAATGTAAATAAAGCGTTTAGATGATCAATACGACTGACTCGTATGGTGTTAATCAATGCAATTGCTCTTTTTAACAACAAATACCGAGTTTCAAGAAATCAAGAGTATTAAATCATTTATTTACTTGTGTCAGACTTTAAGTTCTGTCCGAATTTACGTATTGCATCCGTATGTTACGACACTAGTGTGCAGTCAGTATACAATACAATAATTGTTTCAATAATGAAGGAACTGATACAGTGTAACGGTAACGATACAGCGTGTTTACATTATATTTTATTAAGAGGAAATGTCAATGCCAAATAATTCGCGAGATACCCCGGTACTTTAGTTGAAATTCACAACGAAACTTTTAATGGAAACTAAATGATCTCAATGATGTACCCGCTACGAAATTTTTATTTACAAATAAATACACCCATGCCAATTTGTGCGCGCTTTTTATCTGGACCAGGGGCCTATACGTTTGTATAGGTCCCTGTCTGGACAAAGAAATTTATTTATTAAATGTAGAATTTTGTAACCTAAAATAGCTGTACACAACGTGTGCAAACCGTCGCAGGTGATTTACGCAAGTTGCAATTGAACGGTCCTGATTGGGAGCTTATTTCATCATATCTTTAAATAGAATCATATGCCGAAATTCAATTGACACTTTAGAAAATTTCAAACGTTTGTGTTTATGACTCTCATCGTCTATATTACCCTCCCATAATTTGGTTTAAAAAAAATTAAATTGGGCATATATGGGATTATTGATTAACAGTCGATCAATCCAATTATTAATTGACAATGCAAACTAATTAGCAGGTGTTAACCGCGTTGTTATTAATATTCATTTTCGGTTTCGTTACCGTTTTGAAGAATCCGCTATTGTTTTGATTTATTTAATGTTCGGCATCCTTGGATATTTAACGACATCAAAAACGTAGTCGCTCTTACTCATTGTTGCGGTTAACAAAGAATTCCAAACTGCGAAATGATGTTGCATCATGTGCGCCAACTATCCAACCGGCTCTCATTATATTATTAGCAGACGACAAATGTTGATTCTGATTGAATGATTAAAATGCACTCTTACTGTTTACGACATTACCGCAAGTGATCGGTGATTGATAAGATAATTGATTGCACTTTGTTATCGGATTATAAACAAGACACGGTGTAGAAACACATGGTCAGCGTGTTTATTCTACGTATGTCTGTCAATAAAACGGGCTACCGCTCTTATAGATTTATAGTAGCCCGGCGGGCGTCAGCTGAAACATTTCAGTAGCCCGATGAAAAAATTCTGTAGCCCCCGGGCTACGGGCAATGGATTTGTCGGACACTGCTATATAAATTGTACACTGAAGTTTCTTTAGCTAATATTTTTCTTATGTTGACAGACCATTGACATTGCTGGGGTTTGTTGAGATAAATACTTATTATCATCAGGGGCAGGAAGACATTATAGACATTAAACAGCGTATCATTACGTAGACAACAGTTGCACAACTGTATGCGTAAAAGGTAAATCAGTATATTAATAATTATGTTGACAACTAGCTTACGTAGCAACGTCCGAAAATATGAAATATCCGACATCTATTTCAATATTTAAAATTCAAGATATAATGACTACTGAACTGTTTTACTTTAAGGAAAAAACAGTAAAAGTATGTTTTTTATGAAAATGAAACACAACAAACAATATACTTATCATGATAACGGCTAAACGACTTATTATCCCAATATAACACTGTCATTGAATCGCACATTTCAATTAAAAATTATTCCCCTTGAATGTTAATGCATATTGATATAACGAATTCATCAAACGTTATCAAACATGAGTAATTTGCATTGCATCGGATTCCCACAATATTTTGTGGATGTAAATCGGATCCGGTTGTTGTTTATGTGTCAAGCTCATTTTGCCAGTGAGATACTTAAATTTCTTGCGTAGTAAAATCGGCTAGATTGAACTTTACCGGTACGCAGTTGTTTACCACTATCAAATCTACTGTAAAGTACACAAAGATACTTACATAATTCTGCCGTATCTGTCTGAATAAACATCCGCTGCACAAAATATAGACATGTGTATTAATGATTATTAAACACAATCTTATTTTTCTGTGTTTATTGAATTAATGACACTGAGTTTCTTTGTCGCGTTACAAGATGGCGGATGTCTAACGCTGTTTGTGAAGTGACGTCACAATGTTTATTTGAGCGCGTGCCCGTTCCCACAAAAAAAGTTTAAACACAAAATACTCGAAAACTTGATTTTTGCCAGGTATAACCCCTACGCCAACAGGTAGATCGCATTCTGGTCCATATACATGTCAAATTTCAGCAAACGTGTTCGGCCAGTTTTCAAGAAACTCAAATCGCGGCTATATGCACCAACTTAACGAAACTTAGCCCCCTTTATCATTCGTTCGAATGAACGTCATCAATGATGACGTCCAATACATCACTCATTCCATAAATAAACATCCAATCGGAACGGGGGTATTCCCACTGAACACGCGTTTATCGCCTGCCACGATGTGCGCGCACAGCTCTCATGCAAGAATCTACGATGATTTCATGCAATATTTTCTTAAAATCGAGAAAAGATGCAAGTAATTGTTTAAAGTGTTGTGTTACCACTAAAGTAGTGCAGTCGTCTGCTTCACTTTGCAATACAACATACACGTACGCCTCTCGCTATACGAGCCGGTTCCATAGAAAGCAGTCAACAGCGTGGAACATATAATTCCGTCCACGGTTGGACTGGGGGATGTGAGAAGTCAGTGTACAATGAATGGTCATATATTAATATGTAGATATTTAATAATGGTGCTTTCAACATAAATAAGTTTAATAAAACGCTGAGTTTAAAATATGTTTCATTTGTATGTTTGATCTGTTTTTAAATGGTTATCGACATTAAACAGTGCAATAAGAAATAAATACAAAACAAACCCACATTATTCACGTATTACCGAAAGGCTGTTACACTCGAGTGTGTTAATGTATTGTCAATATCCACGTGTCAATCTCTCTTTTTTAATATATTTTTTTTAATAAATGTGATGTATTTATTAACAGTATTAATTTATATGACATTATTGCACATGAATGACAAACCTTTCAATAACACGCTTGCTTAATTAATACAATGTTATTTGGACAACGATTTACATATTAATTTAACGTATGTTATTGCATTTTATTGAATTTTTTATGACGGGGTCAGTTTATAGCATTTTCAATAAATAATGGTCGCAGTTTCTTACTCTTTTTATTAGCGCCGATAAACAAGGGCTAGAACAAAAATTAAATTCGACAAACCGTATTAATGTATATCTTGAACATTATTTTGTTTGCTTAATAAATTAAACTGAATTTAGTGAATTTAAAGATATTAATAACGAATATTTTAGAACTGCATTTTACTTTGAATCTTCAAAATGCTCATTCAATGTTATTTCAGCATTTTAAATCACTTGCCTTTACAGAGTGTGGCGGGGTCTTGACAGATCCGGTTGGCGTCATCACGAGCCCCAACTTCCCGCAAAATTACAACAACAGCGAGCGATGTACATGGGTCATCAACGCACCAGAGGGCAGCCGGATCAATGTGCCTACTTGACATTTTTATCATTGTTCAATCAATCCCGAACAATTATATTTGTAATGAATATTTGTATGTGATTATGGCAGAAAGAAACGTGATAATAGTATCATAGCATTGCACAGTTTACATTAATCTAATATTATTCATTTTTATTACAGTGTTACATTTTCAGGCAATCATTTAAATATGATATTCAAGCTACATTATGTTTTACAGGTACAACGTTTCATCTACATAGATTGAAACGCAGTTACTTGCCTCTTGTGTTTTCAGGTGACCTTTACAGACTTTGAAATGTACGCAGTCTGGGAAGAGTGTGAATATGCAGACTACCTGGAGTTCTTTAACGGACCTAACGCCTCCTCTCCGTCCATCGGAAAGTACTGCGGGACAGCGCTACCTATGGGATTCAATTCGCAGTCGAACTCTCTCCGTTTAGTCTTAATCACAAACCAACACCTTACTTATAAGGGTTTCAGACTGACTTACACATTCTCCACACAAGGTAGGAATCGTTGTAAGAATGCTCTATCTTGACTGCCGATTACAGAAAATGTTCGAAATAAAAAATGCACTTCTTCAGATCTATGAAACCATACCACTTTATTTAATTAACTTTATTTTTCTTATCTTTATTTCTTTAAATTTATAAGCAGATACCCATTTCATCGCTCTTGGCGGTAATACAACATGAATACATCACACAAGTGTTTGTTTTCAGACTGCCCACTCGGAAGTTACAGTGTAAACTGTTCCAAGAAATGCCATTGCCGTGTGGGCCCATGCGACAGTGTTACTGGTGCATGTGGAAATGTAGACTGTAAAGACGGATGGAAAGGAATAACGTGTAATGAAAGTATGTTGTACATTGATACAAAGGAATCAAAATCAAACATAAAACAAATACCTCATATATGTAAATAAGATATATATAACCCTCTAAAAATATTACAAAAGATTGACCATGTTAAATTCGTTCATATGCACAGGTATGTTAAAATATATATAACATAGAGACATTTCGGTATAAATTTAGATACATTATATCAGCATATTTATGGTATTTATTAAATTAGTTTCAATTGTAAAAAACGAAGCTACACAGTAAAGACAATGTAATACTTACAAAGACATTCAATCTCAATTATCACAATGTTATTTAGAATTGAATGGTATTTTTTTGCATTTCATCGGTATATAAACTGTCGGGAAAATAACGCCTAATTTGCATAAACGCCGACGGCGTTTATGCATAAATTAGGTGTATGTTTCCAGACAGTTCATACACCGATGAAATGCAGACAAACGCTTTTCAATTCTTAAAATTACAACACAAAATGATCTTAAAGCTGAAATTCTATCGTGGTAAGGTTCATAAAAGACCATTTGAGCTCGACTTTTTGAAGAAAAATGATAGCTATACTACTCGCCCCGGCATCGGCGTCGCTTTTGTTTAAAGTTTTTTATTAAGTCAACTAACTTTAAAACTATCAAAGATAATAAACTCAAACTTAGAATACTTCTTTATGGCAACAAGACAATTCTGTAGGTCAAGGTGCATAACTCTGTCAGCATTATTTTCAGAGTTATGCCCCTTTACATACTAAAAAAAAATTTGGTTAAGTTATGTGTGTTGGTCTATTTTACCAAGTATCATAGCTATTGCTTTCAGACTTGGAACACTCGCTAACTAACATACAGGACAAGTTGCATAACTCATGTTGGCATTTTGACGGAAGTATGGCCCTTTTTGACTTAGTAACTTTGAATATTTTGTTAAATTTTGTGTTTAGATGCACTTTACTTTGAAAGTGTCAAGGCTATTTCTTTAAAACTTCAAATAATTTCTTACTATCATGAGGGTATTGTACCTGGCAAGATGAATTTGACATTGACCTGTGAATGACCTGGATTCTCAAGGTCAAATAAATAAATTTTGCTTAAATTGCCATGACTTTTTTATTTAGGATCAGATTTGATTCATACTTTGACAAAACAACACTTACCCCAGAATCCCCCCACCCCCCAAAAAATGTTTTTTTTCCTTTTTTTTCTTATTTTTTTAAATATCATCTAATAAATGACGGCACCCCAACATTATTACCCCTCTCCATCCCCCCCCCCCACACACACACAAAGATTTTTTTAAACATGGAAAAAAAACACAAATACTTATTTTTATGCCCCTGAAGAAGGGCATATAGTGATCGCACTGTCCGTCTGTCTTTCCGTCACACTTTGCGTTTAGGTTTCGAAAAATGCTCATAATTTCTATGTCGCTTCAGATGTAACCTGCATATTTGGTATGCATTTGTATATGGACAAGGCCTTTCCATACGCACACAAATTATGACCCCTTTGACCTTGACCTTGAACTTAGGGTCCGCGTTTAGGTTTCGAAAAATGTTCATAACTGCTATCAAAGCGTTTTTCGGGGGGGCATATGTCATCCTATGGAGACAGGTCTTGTTTTTATTTTAGTTTTGAAATACCGTCCAACCATCCCACCAAAGCAATTGCTATCAAACTTGAAATATATTCTTATTTGTTTGTTTTATGTATTTTCAAATGTTCAATAGATTGTGGAAAATATACCTGAACTAAGAATTGTCTATAATGTACCACTTCTTTAAAACATAAGCGATCAATTTGTTTCAATTATGGTCCTCTTCCAGTTAGAATATGACTATATTACCTTGACCATATTGAATATGAACAATTTCCCCACGTTATACTGTCAAGCACTCGAAAAGTCGAGCGCGCCGTCTTCTGACAGCTCTTGTTTATCAAGCGTATGAATCTATTTTAAGTTTCGGTTTCATCTCCGTCAAATGGGTATATCGTTAAAGTTCGCGCAAAACATAGAACGTCATTTCGCTATTGGCCAATAAAAAACAACGCCATTAAGTTTCGCGCAAAACATAACGTCAGTTTGGCAACTTGTTTATGACCAGAAAGTAGCGCCATGAATATTCATGTTTAAATTTGCATACGAAGTTGGTTCATCGGAAAAAGAAAAACCGGTCAATTGAACAAATTATCCAATCAGAATGCAGCATTCATATGAAAGTGACACAAGCTGTAATTCTTGGAACAATCATTTTGGTTTTTACGTTAAATTGGTAACTTTTAAATTCGTATTCATTGTGAAACGGATTACATGTCACACAGGTTACTAAATTTTTCGAAGCCCGGGCGCACTTAGGTGCGATATAAATATGCAAAAGGAGCGTTTCTAATGTGTTAAATGGTAACACTGTGCAATCAAGACGCTTGTTTGGGTTTATATGCTACTCTATATGTCATGGCCATTGTCTTGACTATCTAATATGTAATCATAATGATGGTACCTTTCGCAATAATAAATCCGCATCTGGATGTACGCATTACAACTGCAACGTTTGTGCGGCACTTTATGTTACTGATTAAATACATCAATACATCAGTATCTCAGTTAATATTATCTTACAACAAATAACTAGTTTGTGTACATAAAGAGAAACGCGGTCTGTTTTCCTCAGACAACGAAGGATTCGAGTGTGTGTTATCTTAATAATTATAGTCGGAGTCTTATGTTTTAAAGAAAGTAATTCACAATGTTTTTCTTACTAGTCCGACAAGGGTGTTTTTAGGTTTTTATTTGAGTTTTTAATAGTATGAATACAGCTATGTCCTGTAACCATACATTATAGATAATAATATTTTTAAAAAAACGGAAAGAAAAATGTAAACAGTAGCGTAGTTGATTACAAATGCTTTTGATATGTAATTATTGATTGAAAAAAATAATTTGTTATTTTTAAAACGTCTTTCCTTTAATCCACACAGCTCTGAACTAACAGAGATTATGTCGATGATACGTATTAAACCACAAAGCACTGGAGTTGCTCATGTTGTGAAAACAGAATTGTTAAATCCAGATAATGTTTAATCCAAATTTGTGTTGATCAGCCTACGTACGTTCTTTTCACTTCGCTAATTCAACTACGTTGACAGTTAAGTTGATTATTCCAAATTAACACAGACAAAATAAATGTATTTGCCTGTCATTATTCCTGTTCTGAAGACTCTACCATCGTACATCAGCGACATGTTTACGTTTAAATGATCATTATTTGGCCTTTGCGATTAATAATCACAATTATAGGGATATTCTTGTGGTATGCACTAATTTTATATAGTGTTAAAAATTAAAGTAAAAATTGACCGTACTATTTTTGTTTATTAAATTGTATAACTTGGTATTTAATACGAGCATTAATTATAATGTAGTTGTATTCTTAAATGGCTACATAATATCAGGACAAGCCAAACGTGCGAGTCATATATAAAGAATAAGCTGCGATTCGTGTTATTAATATATTACCTTAAATCATTATTATATTTTGAATACATATCACACATTTTACTTATGACTTGCTTTCACAATATGACGTAATGTGAGATTTTCAATATTGAATAAGTAACATCTATCACCATGATTCATATCATAACATTTATATCAATAAATATCGTCAATTGATCATTTGGAGACTTACGGCGTACCTTCATTCATTCGTGATGTGAGGTAAATCAAACGCCATCATGATAATAAATCAGTGTAAGAACGATTATGAATTTATTTATTTTGTTTTATTTATTTTTAATTTTTTTTTTTTTTGGGGGGGGGGGCGGGGAGAAACACTTTTGTCGTTTGTAAGGATTGTAAAGATGCGCTTCAGGATTATGTAGGCTCTGTGTATAGTAGTACTACACAGCACTAGCAGTCATAGTTGCATTACTAATGGTATACCTACTTATACCACTTTTGCTACTTCTACTTCTTCCAGAATTACTTCGATTACAATAACTACTTATGCAACAACAACACGAGCAATTACTACTAAACCTTAGCTACTACTACGTTTACGTTGTAACTGAAAATGTTTCTTATATCTTCTTATGCTTAAATACCACAATTAGCAACAAAAGAAACAACAGCAATATTACTTTCTACTGTAATAACTACTAAAACAACAACAAGAAAATAGCAGCAACTACTACTACTTTTGTAATAAGTACTACTGTTTTACCATTACTTATACAATTACTGATACCTTTTCTACTATTTCGGTAGCGACACTTAAGTTAATGGTTGCCATAAAACAAATTATAGATGTTTTCCAAATACGCGAGGTATGTAAAGTTTGTTATGTTCAATTCAATTCCGTTATATTAACTGACTTGCTTTAGAAAGTCGTTGAAAGTCGTTGAATATTGACACATCAATTACTTTTTACAGCTAATGTCATAGCCGATGAAGATACAAAGCAATCGTCGACAATTATATGGATTACAACGACGATAGGATTATGCCTGCTGATAGTTGGAGTCGTCACAATTGCTTGTCTGTGTATCCGAAGGAAGAAAAGTACGAATATAAATATACTATATGATAGGTTCTGAAATGTTGTCAACAAGAAGGGGTTAAACTTTTATGAAACCGGAAAATATAATAATGATCGTCGTAACGTTAATTTAAAAACAGCAAGTACATTATAACTTCTAAAAAAGTAACCATCTAACACTTCTTGATGGCAGTTTAAGTGGACTCGTTAAACTAACAATACAATGTGGAGGACCGGTACGATGAGGATAAGGTTTACTGTCAGGGTTGTGTTGTGAATTGTTTGATGCATAAACAAACATTGAAACGCTTCATGAGTTGGGTTAGTAATTGGATAGGCTGATTCAGAATTGAATCTTCAGTGCACCATTAAATTGAAAACTAAACAACCTGCAAGTATGGTTCTCACATGCATATCAATAAAAATGAATATACATGTAAAAATGATCAGAGAATAATATAATTTCATAGCTTTATGTGTTCAAATTGGTATGACAGGTCCGTACTACAATCACCCATAACCACATCCATAACCCTCTTAAATACGGATTTTGGGTAGTTAATAAAAAGGATAAGAAGAAGACCAAACATTTGCAAATGTAGAACGACTATTTCATTTGAGTGGGACTGCGTTATTTTGCCTTATTATGTCAATATTTGACAATAAACGCCATAGTGGTAAGCCTTATTTAAAAGACATAAACCAGGCAAGCTGATAAAAATGTATAAATATACTGGCTGATTTCTGCTATATTGATCTGGCGTGTGTACGGGTTTGAAGGTCGCCCAAACGAAAATATGCCAGAAGGTAAAAATATACCCGCTAGAACAACAAAAAGGGCGTCAAATATCATAATCGTCGTATCAGCGCTCCATGTCGTTCTGGTGGGTATATTTGTTTTTCTTTCGTGTTGGGATGTGTCCGCTGACCGTCATCAAAGCCTCCAACACGCCGGGATTATATGAGATAAGACACCGTGTTACAAAAAACAACCATATTTTGCTTACTCTATATTGTAGGTTGTTGGTTTCATTCGTACATATAGCATTTGCACTTCTGCATACAACTTTGTAAATGAGGTTATATTGCATTCCGAGGCATTCATTAATTTCATGTATAAACACTATTTTACAGGATAGTAACAAAGCATCTAATGCCACCGGTTAACAATTGGCATTTATTTACAAAAGGGCAGACAATTTAGATATCGGTGTTTGCATTCCATTAAAGAACAACTGGAAAACCAGAAAAAAAGTTTTTCTTTGAATATTTTGAACTTTTGTTATTATTGGACTGAAGCATGTCAAAATTGAACCCCTTCCAAATCCTTGTAAAAACCGAACGGCTTTGTTGTGTCCATTTTCCTTCGTATGTTGTTTATTAAACTGAATCCCCGTCCAATCTTATTTTCAAAGTAATTCATTTGTGTGTGTATGCGGTTTTGTACCAATTTACATCTAGTTGCATTTCTTTTATTTACTAAATGAGATTTATTATTAAGTCAGTTTCCTTATATATGTGTAACACACCAAGGTTGTGTAGCCTTACACAATCTCACTTTATTCTGTTGAATATTACATTTACTTGTAAATGGATTTTCTAATATTGCGATCCTGAGTTATTTTTCACAGAGATAGTCCTTTTAAATTTTTTATTGTGAGTAGTCAGATTGATTCCAATAATGGATGTCATCTTTTTGTGTGTGCCCTTTAGATGAGGACCAGTGTCGTCGTGCCCTCAACAGGGCTCACCAGAAGATCGTTAGAGAGATGGATCCGGATAAGGTTCTGGATGAACTGAAGAAGTGTGGATTTCTCAAACAAGAGGAATATGATACCTTGAAGGTGGTAATATAAACATTTTTCTTATGAGCTTTGTATTTGATATTTATAGCCCACCTTAGCAAGAAGTTCTCGTCAAGCTTTTTGTATTGGGTACCTTCTTGCAGCGTAAGTCGTCATTAGGCCATCCGAAATTATTTAGCTTGTGCTAGAGTTCCAATTAATTAGTTTGAACCAATCTTAACCAAACTTGCTATAGTTTGTATATTATCATTCAATCTTTGTTGATATTGTTATTGGTCCATTCAGATCACAAAAGTAGAATTTGAATTATTTTCTCATTTCCATCCAAATGAGGCAAACATACCCTTTTATGCTCATCGGAGCACAAAGTTTTCATGACGAGCTATTGTGTTCAACCTTTGTCTGGCGTCAGTTGTAGTGCGGTTTGCGTAAACTTTTATTTCGTTAAAATTGTAAAGGTCAAATTTTTCATCCAATCTTGATGACACTTAAGCAGAACGTTTATCTAGACAATATCTAGACCCCCCAGCCCCCCCCCCCCAAAAAAAAAAATTTTCAACATCTAATAAATTACCACACCCCACATTATACCCCCCTCTCACTCCCCCCTACTCCCCTACCCCCCCACTCCCCCCACCCCCCCCAAAAAAAAATTTTTTTTTAAACATCTAATAAATAACCCGACCCCACATTATTACTCCCTCTCACCCCCCACTCCCCCTACCCCCCCACCCCCCTACCCCCCCAACCCCCCTACCCCCCTACCCCCCTACCCCCCCACCCAACCCCTACCCCACCACCCCCCTACCCCCCACCCCCCTACCCCCCCACCCCCCTACCCCCCACCTCCCTACCCCCCTACCCCCTACCCCCCCCCACCCCCCAAAAAGAATTTTTTAAACATCTTATAAATTACCACACCCACATTATACCCCCCTCTCACCCCCGCCCCCCCCTACCCCCCCTACCCCCACACCCCTACCCCCCCCCCTAAAAATAATTAATTTTTTTAAACATCTAATAAATTACCACACCCCACATTATAACCCCCTCTCACCTCCCCACTCCCCCTACCCCCACCCCACCCCCGCCAATTTTTTAAACATATAAATAACCACACCCCACATTATACCCCTTCTCACCCCCCGCCCCCCCCCACCCCCCACCCCCCAAAAAAATTATTTTTTTTAAACATTATTAAATTACCACACACCACATTTTACCCCCATCTCACTCCCTCTACCCCCCCCCTACCCCCCACCCCCCACCCCCCCCCCCAAAATTATTTTTTTAAACATCTAATAAATTACCACACCCCACATTATACCCCCCTCTCATCCCCCCACCCCCCCACCCCCCCGACAAATTTTTTTTTAGACATCTTATAAATTACCCCACCCCACATTATACCCCCCTCTCACTCCCCCCTTGAACATGACTGGCAGATGACCCCTATTGATTTTCAGGTCACTAGGTCAAAGGTCAAGGTCACAGTGACTCGAAATAGTACAATGGTTTCCGGATGATAACTTACATTGGGTCAAAGGTCAAGGTCACAGTGACAAAAAACGTATTCACACAATGGCTGCCACTACAACTGAGAGCCCATATGGGGGGCAAGCATGTTTTACAAACAGCCCTTGTTAATAACATAATGATTATTCATGAGAACTACGTAATGTTTCCGACGAAAACCTTAAACAAATCTTTTTGCCACTATAGAGGCCACTATAATTATTCAATCTTAAACTTGGTCAAATTTCATAACTCGAAAATATCTAGGATAAGATTAAATCTGGGCTACGTTGGAAAAAAACTAGGTCACTTGGTCACATCTGAGAAAAATCTTGCTCTCTCGATTAAGGCTACATTTATGACTCAGTCTTGATGAAAATTGGTCAGAATGTTTATCTTGATAATATGAAGGCCATCTTTGAATATATCAAAGACAGGTAAAAAATTAGCTAGGGCATGTCTTTAAGAACTTACAGCTATTAACTCATTCAAGGGCTTAAGGGCCAGTATTGCCCTCTTGTCTTAACATAATAACATTAATTTCCATTAAACCTTTCACAGTTTGTGTATGACTATGAGATGACAACAGAAGAATTGTTTGTTTATACAATCTGACTTTATCGTGTTTTTGTTAGTGAACAAATATGCAAGTATAAAAGTATTTTTGATAATAACTTATTTTATATATATAAATATATATATATATATATATATATATATATATATATATATATATATATATATATATTAGCACTTGATACTGACCAACTGGCTTTTCAATACTGCACAATATGTAGGAATAATTAAACTAGCAATCGTTCCAATGCTGTGATCTCAGCTTTTATCGTTGGTTATGTTGTATGACATGTTGTTTGTACTGTCCTGCATTGTATTGCACATTGTCCACTTGCATTAACATAGAAGACTAGCGTGTGTAAAAAGAAAACTTTCTCGCGAGATAATGTTCCTTGAGCTCCATTATGCATATTGAGACGAAAACGGGAGTAGGTGACTCCCAAACTTCCATTTACTTCTAAAGCGTGAAAATAATTCCACACCCCCTGCAGAAGTCTGCACAACGCATGGCAATCAAACTCATTTACCCAGATCTTTGCTTTGATCACTTGGCCCTATCAACACTGAATAAGACGTAAATAATTTAGTAGAGGTGCAAATATGAAAACAATTATTATTAGCTTGATAAAAACAAATATTTTATCAGGTAAAAACATTTGCAAACATCAAAGTGTAATGGATTGTCGGTATTATTAATTATTATTCAGGTGCAAACTACGACTGGTTGCACAATTCTTCATATTTTAGTTAAAAAATATATGCAAAACATATTTGAATCAAATCAGTTGATTGTTTGAGTAACTTATATAGAAACATGATTCAATCTTATTACACTGATGTGTTAGTTTGTTAACTTTTCTAAACATTGATTGTTGTATTATACTACAGCTATGCATACTTTTTGTATGACGTTCACATCCATTATTTCCACTTACTTTTGTTAAATGGTATATCTTTTTAGAACCATCTTACCACACCAATGAAGTGTCGCCATCTAATCAGTAAGATCAGTCAGAGTGGTGACAAAGCGTACTATGTTTTCAAGAAATGTCTCAGTGATACCAATCATCACAGCTTGGTTAAAGAGCTGGAGGAAAAAGAGAAAAAGCAGATATTCGATAGTTCCAGATATAAATCATTGACAGATGAGCGACTGCGAACGCAGAAGATTTAGGAAGTTAGACGTGCCAGTTCCCAAAGTAGGTTGCATATGAAATCATTGTATTAATTATTCATGATTGCTGTATGCTGTACTTTTCATATACAATTATGCGTTTCAATACCAGTTGGCGCATGCAGCTGAAATACACTTTTTCAGTTCGTGAGGCCGAATGGGGTGCTTAATCTGTGTATATTAGCAATAGTGGATAAACAAGTCATGTGCGTTCATCAAAAGTACATAAGAAGTGATTTAAGAACATAAATTTATTGTAGTAAAAAAAGCTTTAAAAATCTCATCCTAAGTTGTGACATTCACACACTGTGCCAATAGAGTTTACAAATAATTTCGAAATCCGTAGCTTACAATTAGCGATGTAAACGAAAGTCAAAGGTTTTTATTTCTTTTATCTTTGTAAGTAATGGCAGGAAGGACATGTGTGAAATCATTTAATGTTACTACTTAGCAGTTCTTGTCTTTGCATGTAACGTGTCTTCGTCTTTGCTTTTCTCACATTTTGTTTATAGAGACAGGAATCTCCGAGGAAGTTAATGTAGATCGAAGTCCTTCAGACAAGCAGTTAGTCGAAATAGCAAGCACAATAGGCAACGGGTGGGAAATGTTAGCAGTCTGTCTCGACATTTCTTTGGCAAGTGTTGACCAGATTAAGGCAGACAATAATCGACATGTTGAGCGTGTGTATCAGATGTTTCTGCGCTGGAGAAGACGTAAGACTTACAGTGCAACCCTGAGAACGTTGCTGAAGAACATGAAGGAGTGTGAGGAGGTGGTGGTCGATTGGGAAGGCGTGCGAGAACGTCTTGGATTTGGATTAGGTATTTGTACAATGATAAATGTTAACAACTCTTTTTCACTTGCAACTTTTTTAGTTCACTTTAGAACAACATGCTCATGATGCTCTCTCTGTGCTTGCATCGTGACATTGTCAGTCGTTTTAAGTCGTGCACCGTCAATGTATACCTCGTTGACGATATAGATGTAACATTTTTTGCCATATCGTCATCAAACTATCAAAATATGTCCAATTGATATCATTGTTGAATTTAAAAGAGGTGATGTGGTTGAAAAAAAGTAGGTAATAAGGTTTAATAGAAGAAAGAGCTTATTAATCAATTTGAAGACACATACGACGCGGAAGATTGCTGTCAAAACATAGGTACTTATTTAAAATAATATTTAAGTATTAAAAATAGTGTTCTGATATGAATGGAAAAACACAACATAATGTCAGAAAATCATATATATATGTCGCAAGCTAGCTGGTTGTGTTCATTCATTACATTTAGAATTTTGTCATGAACAGAACATCCAGTGTTATACTTCGAATTTAAAATGCAACCGACTCCATGATGTTTATTAACAATGGCGGACGAGTCTGAGCGATCTGATATTACCGAAAACAAAACAATTACAAATGAATGGCTGCAGAAAAATTGTTTGAATCTTCAACAACTAGTATACATGTATTTCTCGTTAATTGGTATTAATATTTTTTAAAGCATTGAAAAGAAATGTTGACAGTTTTTTTCCTTTTAATGTAAGGAAGCAAAAATTAAAAAAAAACAATCAAACGGTTAAATAAAAATTAGTCTTGATTTAATAAAGGATAAGTCGTTAAGGGGAAAAAGATAAAAGGGTTGAGTTTTTACTTTACCATTAAGTCAATTTAATGTACTATGTTTGCAATAAATAGTTAATTTTGGTGCCTCTATGATTTTTTAGTGTGTATTTTTCATTTTGCTACGAGCTGACAAGAACAAGTAGCTTAGAATAGTTTAATAAATTTAACTTTTGTTATTTACAAAAATGCGTCAAATTACTTAATATGTAACTGTTAGAATGTCTGTTAATTGTGGAATTTCAAGTAAATTTTACTACAAATAAACTTGAAACATGTCCAGTGTATAAATGCCGAAGTATTGGGTGTATAATAACAGTATTATCCACATTAGGGCTTCGAGATGCATTAAAAAACACTACCGCTATCAAATGTTCAGAAAGAAAATACTGTTGTAGTGAATTTCAGTATTAATATTTTTAATTTACCTAGACCAGTTTCAATATGTTACCACTGGAGTTTAGCTGCTTCTCTTGGTTTTTGACTTTTACGTGTTTTGTTTCTATTCACAGAAGTGATCGATACCTTAAATGACGTTGCACATACCAGGTATTGGTACATGTATATTAAACTTTTATAAAAATAATCAATTGTCATTAAACCGAATAAAAACATACCAGAAATGTGGTGTGAATAATAAATATAACGTTAATATTAAATAGTGAATAGGCTATATACAAATAAATGCATGCAAGGTAACTATACATATGGTACACAATTCTTATGCAGAAACTAACTTCTTACATAAGTGACATTGCTTTTTGTTAAAACTTTTAAGTACATCATTTTAAGGAACATCTAACTGGTATTATCAGGACTTGGTCAGTTTTCCTAACATGGGTATATTGAAAATTATTACCAGATTGTGTTAATTTTCTAGAGGGTACTTGCATAGCATGCTTGCTCAGACCTCGTGTTAAAATAAGCCGTATTGTACGAAAATTTCCCTTAGGAATACCCGAGAAAGGAAGCATCTGCGTCCGTATTTTCTGATTGAGAGCCATAGTGTCCGCTAATGAGACCAATAAATATAGCGTGGCTCTTGAGTGGACAGAGTTCATCCTTACACGATGAATGTGCCGACTGGTCTTGAGCTACACTAGCCACATTTGGCATAATACCAATTATTGCACGACGCTGCCCAAATGAGTGTTCTCAAGTTCAAAATATGCGTTACAATCGTTTAAAACGGGTCATTATTTTGTATAGAAATATGAATTTTGATTTTTGAAGGAAATCATTACAATAATAATACATCACTTTGATAGTTTTGACGTTATTTGTAGTTTATGACCGTTGATGTGCATGTTAAAACCTTTCTTTATTTACATCCTCATATAGGAGTTTGTGGCAAGATCCCATATACTTTTCGTGTCAGATTTTGTCCTTTTATTACACTTATGTTTATTTAGTTAATAAATCTGTGAACGTTATTAGATATTATATTGCTATACTCCGCATATAATATTAGGTATCCCATCTCTCTGTTTAAATCAGGGTCCAAGCTGTTCTTGAAGCTCCTCACTTGAGCATACAACCGCAACTCCAGGAACCAGCTTTTCAGGAAAGTGCGTTTAATGTTTTTCGTCGTGATACAGTGATAACCACCACAATTAAGAAGGACCTTCATGACGGGAGACTCATTGAGCTGAATAAGAAGACGGTCGAAGAGTTGATGAGTCAGGTTGTCAGTGATCCAAAGGACAGACTGAGTGGAGCGTTTGGCAGGGTGTACGTATGTAAGTAAAATAACGACAGTACATATTTCTGTGTAATAAATAGCTCTGCTCACACTAAAGGTGCGAGTATAACTGTTTAAGTAACAAACACCCAATTACAAAACCACTTGGGAACAGGGTATGATATTGGCAGCAAATACAGTATGTTAATAATTTCAATATTTGATGATCTTTGCGTTAACTTTCCTGCATTTTTGCACATCACCGCGTTTATCCGAAAAGAAGTCATAAAAAACTGAAGCAACAACGACACAACAAATTACACACCAATAAACAATATCACTGATACTGATTTGTTTCATGATTTGAAATAAACATAAGGATAATACAGTGTTTCTGTTTCTGTTTTCTTTTAAGGTTTAAGCACTCTACGATATTTTGATTTTCTGTTCTTTCATGGTATATTTCCTATTGCCATGTTTTTTTGAACCTAAAATAAAAAATATTACCGACTAATTAAAGATTCTAAGTCAATCCGAGTTGAAAACACTCAACCATATATGCATTTATGTTAGCAAATGCGGTGTCATAAATGGACTCATACAAAGGAATCTAATCTTACCTTTCATTCACTTTTTATATCCCCCACCACTTTAGTGGGAGACATATTGTTTTTGCCGTGTCTGTTGGTGTGTGTGTTTGTTTCTTTGCGTCAAACTTTAACATTTTGCCATAACTTTTGCAATATTGAAGATAGCAACTTCATATTTGGCATGCATGTGTATCTCATGGAAGGTCAAGGTCATCCTTCAAGGTCAAAGGTAAAAAACAAATCGAAGGGAAGTAATAAGCTTTAAAGGGAGATAATCATCTGAACCTGCCAAATGATAAAAAAAATTAAAATAAATCATAGCGGCGCTGTAGGGGACATAGTGTGTATGAAAAACACATTTCTTGATCTACTCTATAAAACTCATTAATCCCTGTGCTTGCATTGTTGAAGTGCAATAGTGTTGATTGATGCCTTCTTGAATAGCCATGTGATAATTGTGTAACAGGCTAACAGTTCCATGGAAATTGGCTCCAATTAACTGTGCACTCACATGAAATGCCTTTGTCTTGATGTCAGGTGGACACCATTGTTAAGATAGACTGCTTATACAGTTTGCCATCACTCAGTAGTTTGTGTGTGATTATCAAAGATTTGTGATTTTAAAAGGTTTTATTGTTGTTTCAATTGGAATTATCATTGCAAGGTGAGTCTAAAATTGTTCTGGTAGTTTAAAAAAAACTTTGTTCAAAATGTGAACAATTTGGTTATAAAAAACAACAATTAATCACATTTTTAAGAGGCACAGAAACTGTGTGGTTAAATAGTTTTGGAATTAGTTTTTGCAAAAATAAAGTATTTATTCTAGAGATGTTTTGTGCATTTAAATTCCAAATAGTTTGACATTTGTTTCGTTATGAAATATTTTCAAATTTCTTGTGTGTGTTTACTTCTATATTTAAACTAAGAGAAAGATTAAGTTTCAGATGTTTGGTACCTGAAAAGAAGATAAATGTTGAATTTCTAGTAGCTATTCTCATACTCATTTACTTCATTATAATATACTTTGATATATGATACCAATTCAACATATGCTATTTAATCATGCGAAACTATTTAGAGAACACTCAATCTATTGAAAAAATACAGTTGTTTTCGGTATTTAAAGCTGTTCTGGCAAAAACAAGTCATCCCGCATAACACCCTAAGATGTTGGGGCTTATCTAATGATCTCAAAGCTTGACTTCAATTTGTGAAAGAAAGAAATTTCCATGTAAAGAAATAAATTTCCATGTTCTTTTGCTGATTATGCTGATTATTAAATCACTATCATCGTATCACTTTTATCACTTTTTTCCAAAATAAACATTTGTCGCAATGGGAAGCAAATGTCTATTTTAAAAAGCATAAACACACATAAAACTCCTTATAAAGCATATATATATAACAATAAACCCTTTCTTTTCACAAAACAACTTTAACAAACACTTGCTTAACGTTACTTATACTCAGGTGAGCGATACCAGGGCCACCATGACTTCTGTTTTAATTAATTTTATGTTTTCCTGTTGAAAGAACCCACCTAAATGGATGAAATTGAAATAAATTAATAATTATAAAATTTCGCTTCACTATTTCCACGTTCAAGAAGACGAAACTATACATAAAGCGTCCAATCATCAAGGATGAACGATTTTATCGTGAGCTTGCTCAGAAAAAATGTCAAATTATCACATTTAAAATTGATAATTCAAAATCTTAACTCATAACAGAAATATATAAGTTTAAAAAAAATGTTGCGTTTGAAAAGTCTCCAAGTATTTTATATTATATTTTGTGACTGTAACACATACATTTTCAACAAATAAATGTTTAAATACATACGTGTACACTAAATCTTGATTTAAGTATTTTTACAATACATCAGTTAGCTTATTGTTATATGCGTGAATGTGACTGGCAATATATCAGTAATGCGAGTTCATAGCATGCAGTGTGTAATGACGAAGAGCACAAGGCGAGCTATTGTGATCGCCCTAAATCCGTCGTCGGTCGTCGTTCTGTTCCCGGTGTGTGGTTTGCGTCGCCCACCTTTAGCACGTTACCACTTTTGATGCCACATTTTTATTCAATCTTAAATCAACTTGGTCCGAATGTTTTTTCGGGCATTGTTTAGGCCGACTTCGACTTTAGTAACGGACGTTTAAAAACATGATTAACAGGTAAACTCATTGTATAAACATTTTTACCACTCTAGATGCCACACTTATGAATCCGTCTTGAAACCACTTGGTCAGATTGTTATCCCCGCCATAGGCGGAGGGATATTGTTTTGGCATTGTCCGTCCGTCCTTCCGTCTTTTCGTTCGTCCGGAGCCATATCTTGGAAGTGCTTTGGGGGATTTCATTGAACCTTGGCATGAGAATATATATGGATAAGAGGATGATGCACGGCAAATGGCATTGTAGACCATCTGTAAATAACGGAGTTATGGCTCTTTGTATATGGAAAAAATGCTTTTTGTGTGTGTCCGGAGCCATATCTTGGAAGTGCTTTGGCGGGTTTCATTGAAACTTGCTATGAGTATATATATGGATAAAAGTATGATGCACACCAAATGGCATTGTACACCATCTGATAATAACGGAGTTATGGCCCTTTGTACCCTGAAAATAATGCTTTTTGAGTGTCAAATATAACCCTTTTGTGTCCAGGAGCATATTGGCGGGGGATATCAACGGATTTGCTTGTTTATCTGGACAATATCTAAGCAAAGACTGAATCTGGATCACATGCTTCCAAACAACAGCTCACCAGGTCAAATCGTAAGAAAGCCTCCCTCTGTGCAGATATTGAGTCTTACCAACACAGAATCATTATAATGATTTAATCATAGTGCTTAAATCACTTAAGTCTAGCTTTTTCCCGTAACAGTTTTCTTTAATTAAGTACGTAATTTATTTGACTTACGCCTCACAATTTTTTCCTAACAATTTAAATCAAAGATTTAGAAAGCTGGTTTGGAAAATTTTGTTTAAGTTGTTAAATAAATGATTAAACCAACACATGCGAACGGGTTTTTATTAAAGCGGTCCTTGGGCCTCAGCAATCAGCCAATATAGACCGTGGGATGAACTTGTTCATTTAGAAGTGTCCAAATATAGTATTTATGTTAACACCTTAACTAATCCTAAAACCATTATCTAGGCAGGTCCTTTTGTCAACAAGTTGCAAATATCATAAGTCATTGTACAACACATAGACTAAATATATATTTCGTTATGAATCAAGTGGTGTGTCATGTAAAATAAATATAAATTCAATTATTGCATACCATTGCTCAATGTCTAATGTTTTATTTTTAAGCCAGAGAAGCAGTTCCAGGATTCAACGTGAGAGTGGTTCTGAAAGAAATCAACTTAGATCAGCAGCATGGCAATCAGTCACTAAAATTAGCATCTATTACAAATGTATGTAGTTTTGATATCATTATTATGCCCCCTTCAAAGAAGAGGGGGTATATTGTTTTGCTGGATGTTGGTCGGTCGGTCTGTCTGTCGGTCTGTCGAACTGTCGGTAGACCAGAACGTTCCGATCAAGAACCCGTCAACGAATTGACCAATTGGCTTGATACTTCACATGTGCATTGGCTTTGAGCGGTAGATAACCTTTATTCAAATTGGGTAACTAGGTCAAAGGTCAAGGCCCTGTCACAATAAGAGTGAAAATCGTTTCCGATCAATAACTCGTCAACCAATTGTCCGATGGCCTTGATCCTTTACATGTGCATTAGCCTTGGACAGAAGATGACTCCTATTGAAATTGGGGTCACTACGTCACAGGTAAAGGTCATGGTCACAAAAAGTTAGAAAGTCGTTTGCGATCAACAACTCGTCAACGACTTATTTCTTAGAGATGGTTATCATTCATATCTCGTTTATATAAATAATGAAAATCGAGAAACATGATTTCAGGTAAGTTCAACTTCAATTACAGTACATACAACACAAAACTGAACATATAAATTAGCAAAGCTGTCTTTTGAACACCTACAAATGGTCAGTGTGCATAATTGGGGATTTAAACCGTTTGCAGAACCACACCCATAGTCCAGAATTTACAACAAAACATAAAACAGGTCCCTATGCATTTAGAATGTTTAAAATGAGACTTACACTACTGCATCGTATCACTTTTATTTGGGAACATTATTATTATAATTGTTATCATTTTCATTTTTATTAAATTTACAATGCTTACAAGTATATTTTTTTACACAGGAATGCATTTTGATATACTGAAACCTTATCTTAAAATGAATTGCCTCTGTTAAATTAAGTATAAAATATTCCCAACATATTCAATTAAATGATAGCAAATAATCATTTTTGTTCTGACTCAAACAGGAGTATGGCCTGGCCTTTAAGAACAGACTTGTTGACAATTGGTTCTTGGTTTTAATTTATTTTGCCATCTGCCACATTTTTGTGCTGCACTATTAATCTTTAATTCTTCTGTACGCTCAACACTATCACATCTGAATGACACCCACGAATTACGTTATGCATTGTTTATTTAAATACTGACCGAATCTTGCAAAAAATATACAGATGATCCCTTTATCTGTCCTTCTATACTGTCAATTTTATTCGGGTAGGACAACATATAGTAGTTTAACGTCCATGTGTGGATTGTAGTGTCCCGATTTCTATCTGATGTGAAAGGATTGGATAGATTTAGATTAAGGTTCCGATGTTTTTTAAACCTTGCTTCGACAATGTGCTACTTACTAAGTTCATGTCATGCTATCACTTAAAATCAAAGGATTGTCGTTTCTGTTGAATTCATTATATTTTAGATTATTAACCCCTATTACAATACAACACTTCGCGTAAAGCCCCAAGATCCCCGGTCAAAGAAGTAACAATTCAAGGTCTGGATCATTATTATTTTGAGGATTTTAAAGTTACTGGAAAACAAGGAATGGTGTCACACGCAGTGAATAAATTGTTGCTTAAAGTTGAAGATACTTGTAGAGGGCATACTCTTTGACATTTGAAATGCATCCGGGTCATACTTAACAACATGTGTTTATGTTCAAAGTAATACATTTCATTAAATTTTCTGTTTCCCTGGTATATCTTATATATCGAATCAATGACACTCGTTGCAACATAACGTTTTAGTATACCTGTACAAATTGGAAGTTATTGTTTGTCTCATATAGCATGATTGTCTTTTGATTACGAACAGGATACTTTTGCTTGGGAATGAAGTATATTATTTTCAATGTAATGCGATAATGCGTGACTTTTTACAGTAGTATCCCTTTGTAAAATGTCTAGGCCTCAACTTTAGATCCATGGTCAAAATTGATTCTTAATTTGCCTGTGATTTCTCTTGTCACTATTTAAATAACTGGATTGTACATCAATTTAGTATTCGGCCCTCTAAATGGTAAATTCAGTAACACAGCATGTAGTGCATTTAAATAAAACGTTAATATAAAACAATCACACTTACATTTGAAAGAAATAAACGAGCGTTTTGCTTGTCCCAACTATAGATAATAGTAATGGATCTGATGGGTTTTTTTTCAAATAAGGCTGCGATCAATATCTTGTTTCGAATGGAATTGTATACTTTTGTTTGTCTGAACAGGACATCTTAATTACGAATGATTAAACGTTGTGTTTTTAAAGGCTATAATGAGATTTCAGAATAACAAAGACGATACTCAATATGTTCAATTAACACCTTGTACCGGTATAGGTTATTTTTGTTTTTCCTGTATTCACGCTTTGTTCATGTTGCCTTTCAGGAAAAGATTGCTGCTCGGTTGATGCATTTTGGAATTGTGCCATTGCTAGCATATTACGATGAACACGAACATGAGTAAGTTTACAAGACTGCGCACTTTAAAATGTTTTGGAAAAAAGCACTTCACAAAAGTGTAGCGTTTGTTTGTTATATGTGTCGTTATTATGAACCAGGTCACTTTATTCTAAATGATTGTCGATTATGAAGGTCATAATATGTTTTATTGAGAAGTTTTGCTGTTCAGAGGAAAGCGGTCCAAGGTAAAGAACGAGCATAATATAAAGCATATTTCTTTATTGTATTATGTACAAAACAAATAGTGTTTTAAAATAGTTTCTCACCAAGTGTATCACACTCGTCTTTCGCACAAAAAACATATATGTTGTTAATGTTAATATCGTGCATCAAAGTGAAAATAGTTATATACCATATATTAAGTGTTATCACTTATGTTATGGTAAGAAAGACGACATAAAATAAATGGATTAATAATTTGATATACCCCATTCCCAGCATTCAATCTCTAATATCGAGAGTCAGTATTTTAATAGCGTGTCTTATGTAACATGTCAAGAAGATTTAATTAGACATTAAATAAAATAGTGACATCGAATAAATAAGTGCTCATTTTAAACCAGGTTTTCAAGAAAAATAAAATTCATTGTTATTAGACTTAGGTGCGGCGCCATAGAGATGTTTCGGTCACTTTAAGTAATTGCATTGACCAATCATGATATGCATCAAGCAAGCTTGTATGAAGAACTTGCTTGATAGTTGGGTCAAGGCCAGAGTCACTGTTTCTAAAAAAACAGTTTTCGCTCAATAACATTTGTGGAGATCGATGTATGAATATTATATTTCGTATGCAAGTAGATGACATGCATACCTAGCATGTGAGTCCATTTTGGGTCTGAAGTCTTAAGGACAATGCTAAATAAGTTTGGATAGAGAAATTTGGCTGAAAGTTTGTGTGTAGGTACATTTTTTACACGTATATCTAGCATGGTATTTAATTTGGACCAATTGTGTTATGAGTGTTATTTTAAAAGAAAAAAAGGGTTATTGCTAAATAAGTCAATGAGGGTATCGTTCTGAAATTTTGTATGTAGGTTACCTATATACAGACATAGCTTGGGATTCCATTTGGATCAAGGTCGAGGTCACTCCGACTTATAATGGAAAAAACCAGTGTTCTTGTGAATAACTCAAGTTTGAAAGGAAATATTGAACAGCCGTTGTTTGTTTAGATACACTACTTGTATTCCTAGAGTGGAATTGCACTATAAATGAAATTAAATGAATAACTAAACTGTTCAAAACCTGGTTTTGTAGCGCGGCTATGTTTCTTATTTGTATTTATTTCAGGAAATACTACTTTGTTTCACCATACTTCAAGAATGGCAACTTGTTTGAAGCGGTAAAAGAAGACACTTACAGTTTGAAACGACGTGTTGGTTTTAAAATGGTTTGGAAAACAAGGTTTAAAATCATGTACCAGATTGCATGTGCAATAGACTTTATGCACACTGGAAATAAATACAGGTTGGTGGATCTCATTATTAAAAATAGGACATTAAACAAATGATGGCTCAACTGCTGAAATGTTTTTCTTTTTAAAGTTGGATTCCTATAGGGCATTGATAACTAATCTTATAAAGAAGACTAGAGTATACTAACAAGAAGTTCTCTTGTGATAATAATTCTGGATTTTTATGTCCCCCACCACTATAGTTTATGCCTTGTCTGTTGGTTGGTGTTTGTTTGCTCCAACTTTAACATTTTGCCATAACTTTAGCAATATTGAAGATAGCAACTTCATTTTTGGCATGCATGTGTATCTCATGGAGCTGCACATTTTTAGTGGTGAAAGGTCAAGGTCATCCTTCAAGGTCAAAGGTCAAATATATAGCTTCAAAGCGGCGCAGAAGGGGACATAGTGTTTCAGACAAACACATATCTTGATGTTACTAATCCTATATTTCAAAAGTTTGGTTCTCCTTTATATACGATAATATAAGTTACTCAAACATACTTAAGTTTACATACAAACAGTTTGCTAATGTTTCTACCTCAACTATGTTTGCAGAGGTACAATCTTACATATGGATATTAAATCCAAGAACATCGTTCTGGATGCCAATTTCAATGCGAGGTTAATTGATTTTGGGCTCGCCAGAGAGTTAAAAGAAGGCGATGAAACCTTGTTGATGACTGTCATGCCTGTGGGGACCCTAGGGTATTGTCCGATTGTTCAACATAGTCTGCTTAAAAAGCAACACGACTATCACAACTTTGGAGTAGGTTAGTATTGTTTTTGTTTTATTATCTCGCAGTGTTGGTTTTAGAAATATGAATTTACTGTTTATCATTAAAGGTGGTTGTAAACATATTTTTTTATCAATTATTAATAAATATTATACATACGTATAATTGAAATGTTTGAACTCATTTTTATTTTCAGTTTTACTCGAGTTAATTACTGGTCTCAGCCCATCTGCAACAGAGGAAGGGATAGAGCTTAGAAAATGGCATGAACGTCTTGTAATTGGGAAAGCACAGGTGAATCTTTATTTCACAAGAAATTTGCTTCAATCTTAAGTATATAGTTGTTTCAGCTTACCTGACAACTTCATGCTTAGTTAGCAAAAAGCTTTTGGTAAGGGGACTATCCTGCTTATCATAAGCAACTACTAGTACCATACACCTATATATATTTTGCTCCAAAAATGAGTATTTTTGCTATGTAATACAAGCTAAACGATAGCATTTCCGTATTCATTTGTGTGCGTATTTTCCCTGCGACACTGTCAAACAGTCCATGAATTAAGGCACTCTAGGTATTTTGACGCGTCTCAGCACTAATTTGTTTCGATTCTTTGAAGCGAACTAAAAACAATTGTTACCTATATTATATAGGAGTCACTTTGTTTGTCGGTCAGTTTGTCGGTCTGTCTGTCCCGAAAATTTCATGCGATCTTCACCAAACTTGTCAGAAGTTGTGTCTACATGATGTCTAGGTCAAGTTTGAATATGGGTCATGCCGGGTCCAAAACAAGGTCACGAGGTCCTTAGTGCGTTTTAAACCGAAAGTTTTTCCGGACCATAACTACTGACATTTATCGTTAGATTTTAAAATAACTTGGTACATTTGTTCACCATCATGAGACGATATGTCATGCGAAATAAGTACGTCGATATCTCCAAGGTCAAGGTCACAATTGGAGTTCAAAGGTCAACATTCCAATAAATGAGCTTGTCCGGGCCATAACTTTATCATTTATTCTGAGACTTTAAAATCATTTGGCATATTTGTTCATCATCATTGGACGGTGTGTCATTCGAAACAAGGACGTCGATATCTCCAAGGTCAAAGTCACACTTTGAGTTCAAAGGTAAAAAAATTGACATAAATTAGCTTGTCCGGGCCATGAATATGTCGTCCATTGTGAGATTTAAAATCAATTGGCACATTTGTTCAACATCATTGGACGGTGTGTCATGCGAAAGAATTGCGTCGATATCTCCAAGGTCAAGGTCACACTTTGAGTTCAAAGGTCAAAAATGGCCATAAATGAACTTGTCCGGGCCATAACTATGTCATTCATTGTGAGATTTCAAAATCATTTGGCACATTTGTTCACCATCATTTGGCGGTGTGTCATGCGAAAGAATTATGTCGATATCTGCAACGTCAAGGTCACACTTAGAGTTCAAAGGTAAAAAATGGCCATAAATGATCTTGTCCGGGCCATAACTATGTCATTCATTGTGAGATTTTAAAATAACTCGGTGCATTTGTTCACAATCATTGGACGGTGTGTCATGCTAAAGAATTACGTCGACATATCCAAGGTCAATGTCACACTTTGAGTTCAAAGGTCAAAACTGGCCATAACTGATCTTGTCCGGGCCATAACTATGTCATTCATTGTAAGATTTTAAAATGACTCTGTACATTAATTTTGTTCACAGTCATTGGACGGCGTGTCATGCGAAAGGATTTAAGAGTTCAAATGTCAAAATGGCCATAAATGATAATGGCATAATAATTCATAAAAATCGCCATAAATTAGCGTCTATTGTGAAGACAGCATGAAAAATATTCTTTGTCAATGCAGCATGCGGGGATATACGTCACGTCTGTGACAACGCTCTAGCTAGTATTAATGGTATAAAAATATACCTCGGAGTCAGCCCCAAAACTCGAGACCTAATTGTGATATGGATGAAGGTATTGCAATGTCACCTTATATTTGCATTCCTTATAGCATGACCTTGCTAATGATGGCACTATGTTGCGTCTTGTGTCACGGTGCATGCCTGAATGAGAAAGAACAGGTACAGTTCAATAACGTAAGAACAAAATGTGAAATTATATTTACACTTGTACACATACTTGGATTTAAGATATGGTTTGGGTCATTGTGTTTTACTTAATAGAAATATGGCCGTTCGCCGAAAATATCATTATTAAACACAGCTATAAAAATGCCTACTCATATCCGGATACAAAACACTTATTCCGAGACCTCAAATGAACTGGTTAAAGGGAAAGACTAGGTTTAAACAAAGACCTCGTGTAGACTGGCGAAGGGAAAATACTAGGATTAAACAAAACCTGGCGTGGACTGGCGAAGGTGAAATACTATGTTCAAACTGAGACTTCAAGTGGACTGGCGAAGGGGAAAGACTATGTTCAAACCGAGACTTCGCGTGGACTTGCGAAGGGGAAAGATTATGTTCAAACCGAGACTTCGGGTGGACTGGTGAAGGGGAAAGACGATGTTCAAACCGAGACCTCGGTTGGATTGGCGAAGGGGAAAGACGATATTCAAACCGAGACCTATGGTGGACTGGTGAAGAGGAAAGACGATGTTCAAACCGAGACCACGGGTGGACTTGCAAAGGGCAAAGACAAAGACCATGCGCGGACTTTTAAATTGGGAAGACTAGGTTAATTGAAAATCTTAACCTACGCCATACAATTTTTATGACCTTCAGCCAACCGTTTCATTCAACGACATAATAGCCTATTGCGTGGAGTTTCTCTTCATATGACAAGCCGCATATTGTTAGAAAATTAAAATTCTTCAAAGAAAAATGTTTCTTTGGGGTCTGTCCTTTAAACCTTTAACATGAACTTTAGGGGGAAGGGGGGCAAAGTTGGTGTTGGCATTTTTATCATGAAATCAATGTATAAAACGGAACTTTATACGTTATATTTGTGTCGCAAACAGCTAGTCATATTTTGGCGAGACACAGTTCAAATAAGTTCTCTTACATGTCTTAGAGGCGACCAAATTTTGTCAAATCAAGTGCATTTGTGAAAACAATGAGGTTCAACCTGATGTGGATGTATCGGGCACATTTTGCAATCGTTTTTATGCCCCCGAAGGTGGGCATATAGTGATCGCATGTCCGACCGTCTGTCTGTCTGTCCGTCTGTCTGTCTGTCTGTCTGTCACACTTTGCGTTTAGGTTTCGAAAAATGCTCATAACTTCTATGTCGATTCAGATGTCACCTTCATATTTGGTATGCATGTGTTTATGGACAATGCCTTTCCATACGCACACACATTTTGACACCTTTGACCTTGACCTTGAACTTAGGGTCCGCGTTTAGGTTTCGAAATATGCGTTTTTGTTTCGAAAAAGCGTTTTTCGGGGGCATATGTCATCCAATGGTGACAGCTCTTGTTTTTCATGAGGTACATTTTTGGTACCATTATTGTTCCAAGTAAAACATTTTTTTGACATACGGCAGGTCTGAAACCAGTTGCTTATTTTCGACACAGTTTTACAGAAATATCAATTAGCTAACCATTCCTAAACTCAACTAGAAATGGCGCGGCAGAGGCCAACGCGTATCCCCACGCCGCATGTTTGAAACAGGGGCGGACCAGGGTTGGTAATGGGACCATGCATAGTTGAGATTGACCGTATTATCATAAGAGATGTTCAGTATAAATTTGAAGTAATTCAATGTAGAAATGAAGAAGTTAATGTAAAATAACCTAAAAAATGAGTGACAATCTATACCCTAATTTCTCCTCTTCATCCTGCTCTCCTAACAAATCTAATAATGAATCAACTTCACTGTAGTCAATTATGTACATGTCATCCTAATTGGAATGACTTATGAGATGACTGAACATGCTCTCTTATAGCCAATCTTCTTGCTTCTGTTTTGGAAAAGTTATGTTTTGAGGTTAAATGGTTGACTAAATAGTAGCGTCTCAGAAATTTTCTATCGCAATCTTGTACACAACAATGAATATGTTGAATTTCATGTCTGTCTTTGATGTGTATGTTCAAAGTCCATCTTGCTTTAAATTGTTTCTCACATTTTTCCCACTTGAACATTTTGACAGATTTTCAGTAATGAGTCTAAAATTGTAATTGCACAAATTGAAAGTTTCAGCCCTTTTATAGATTCTTGAGGCTATATTCCATGAGTTTCTCGTGCTTTTTATGCTTGTCTGCATTCTATCTCTTCTCTCATATACAGGTGTCCCTTTGCGCCAATATTTTATAATCCCTTGTATAAACATTAGATTGAGCTAAACCATTTCACAGATGAGTTAACACAAACAATTGAATACTAAAAACATCTCTGCGCCACTACTGTGTAACTCTATGCGCCACTTTGATTTATTTAAAAATTTTATATCGTTTGGCAGGTTATTTACTTACCTCCCTTTAAAGATTATTACTTCCCTTGGATTTGTTTTTTGACCTTTGACCTTGAAGAAAGACCTTAACCTTTAACCACTCAAAATGTGCAGCTCCATGAGATACACATGCATGCCAAATATCAAGTTGCTATCATCAATATTGCAAAAGTTATGGCCAATGCACCGTATTGGGGGCATAAAAATAAGTGAAAATATCTGACCCGGCCCCGCCCCATACCCCATAACTTTTGACCCAGGGGTCAGATCAAAATTCCGTCACTGTCACCGTCGCACATATGCTCATAGCTACCATGTTTGTAAGTTTCAAGGTTCTAGTGCAAATATTGTATGAGGAGCAGGTGGCCAGGACGGACGGACAGACGCACATCAATACAGTATCCCCACTTTTTCTCCGAAAAACGTGGGGATAATAAAACGAGTTTGTTTTGATACACGCCTCGTAACAAAGTAGAGGAGGTATACTAGATTCACAATGAGCGTCACTCAGTTTGTGTATATACGTGTGAACGTAGACACACGCTGCGTTCTCTTAAGCTTGTTTACTTACACAATTCAACGTTGTTCTTAGGATTTGAAGTTGTGATTTTGCATGCGTTATTGGACAACATTAACCTTTCCTAAAGTTATGCCCATGTTGTTTAACTTGGAATTTCCGACTACAAGTTCTGACAGGCTTTACAGCTTATTAAAAACCAGCTTACATAATCGTACAAAAGAACTGTATATTCAGTCATTTAAATCTTTCAGTTTAAAACCGATGCTGCTGGGTGATAACAGTTGGGCGTCCATTACGCTTTTATATTATTATCCCCCGCCATAGCAGGAGGGATATTGTTTTGGCGTTGTCCGTCCGTCTTTCCGTACGTCCGGAGCCATATCTTGGATGTGCTTTGGCGGATTTCATTGAAACTTGGTATGAGTATATATATATATGGATCACATGATGATGCACGCCAAATGGCATTGTACACCATTTGTTAATATCGGAGTTATGGCCCTTTGTATCTTGAAAAAATGCTTTTTTGATAGTCAAATATAACACTTTTGTGTCCAGAAGCATATTAGCGGGGGAAATCAATTCAACGAATTTGCTTGTTTTTATTGTCACTTATGTCGGTACCCCCCTATATGTTACCATTTATATTATGTAAATTTACTTAATTGTTGTTTTTTTCTTGTAATTTTTTACTTGGGTCTTCAGGCTGTTTAATGTAAATTTGTTTTTTTTATGTAGACGTCGATATGGGATATTCCAGAGATCTTAGAAAAAGCAGTTGATACTGCCGTCAAGTGCATAAAAAGCGTGAACCAGGAAGGCGAAGAAAAAAGCCTATCATCTGATGAAATCGTCAAAGATTTAACGGTTTGTTTATTTGTATGTTTGGTTTACCTGGGGCATGGCTTATGTTAACATTATTAATTATTGTCACGTGTGCGTTTTCAACTATTTTCGTTCGTAATCAGCAAAGTGAAAGATGATCTAATTGGCTATATTCTTCTCAATAAATATCTTTGTATGCCCCTCTTCGAAGGAGAGGGTGCATATTGTTTTTTATGCTTTATATTGGTAATAAATCGTTATTATTATATCTATGACCCTCATAAAGACGTATTTCATTTTATTAAATAATCAGAATACATTTTACTTGAATGAATTAAAGTATCCGCACTAAGATTGAAATCTTTTGAATTACTTTTAGGAGTTGTATAATCGTTTCAAAGAAATATATTTTCCGCATAGGATGTTAATTGATGTTTAACAAATTATATCGGGAATTCCCAAGACAATTAACATAGTAAAGTTAGATATTTAAGCAGAAGTATGGCCCTTATCTTTGTTCCACTCTAGAAAAGCTCGGTGGATTTCGCCTAATCTTTCACAGCTTAATCCTCTATGTGTAAGTGATCGTAAGGCCAGAAATTATAGCAGCGAGCAATTTTGGCAGTAATATGGCTCTTTGTCATAGTATCCCACTGAATAATAAAAAAATGGTCTTCCTTCAATGTATTGGACTCCTCTTTAACTGCTATGCCTTTTGTTTGTCCTGCATGTGATTGCCAATTAATGGGATTTATTTTCTACTAATTGTGACAGAATAATGGCACTTTTCATGTTTTTCTTGTATTACGTATAATAAGTAGATAGTGATGTTTTGGTGGTAGTCCTGCTCGACTGACTGGGGTTTTGTCTGTGTACAAACATGTGTTGCGTAAACTGTATATCTCGAAATGTAAACTGTTGATAAGCTTATATAACTTATGAAGAGGGTTGACGGGATTATGCAATTCATTTGAATATCAAATAATTATAAATATACGTTAATTAAAAAAACACTTCTGAAATTTTTAAGTTAAATAAAAGCTTAATGAACACGAAACTAAAAGGGGTATGTATTTGCACATATTTATTTTTCACCAAAAGTCGAAAGTATGTTCGACGTAAATGGATAACAACTTTACTGCTATTACACAGTCACGTTGGAATCAATAATTAAATAATTTAAAGATATATGTGATTATTAAATACCGTTATAGTTAGGGACTATATTCATCGTTGTTATGTATTAAACAATTGTCAATTTTCTTTTCGAGCTATTCTGTGTATTTTACCCTATGTTACAGATTGTTTTGTATAGATATATATTGAACATCAATCTTTTACTGAAATTCGGTTTCAAACGACGATGAACTCGTACACTGCTTGTTATGTTGAAGACGTTGAAATTATCTTAAACTAGTTTTTTGGTTCCTTTAGCGCATTTGTAAGAATGAGTCAGTTACGAAATGGGACACAGCAGATAACGGTCGTTGCGATATATGCTTGGTGAATAACGCCATAAAAGGTATGTTATTTATACTAATCCTTAATTTGAACACAAATCGGATGTGTTAAATCTTTCATAAGTTTTAATGTTAAATAATAAGTGTGAGTTAGACATAAGGATATGGTTTTCGCTCAATAACTTCAGTTCGCATTATCAAATATTGACGTAAATTTCGATATAGGAAGCTTCATGAGATATTTAGCTTGCGATGGGATGGTGGTGTTGTACTGAAATTTTGTGGCTAAGTAACTAAAATGAAGAGCTAGCTAGGTCATTGCTTTAGAGCCAGTTGTGTCAACGTCTTTGTAACTAAAACACAGTAAAAAGGTGGTGTACGGTCAATAACTTTAGAATGCATTGACCAATTTTCTCAAACTGGATGTAGCAAGGTTTAATGGAGGTCAAGGTCAAGCTCACTGTCATATAAATTAAAAATTGGCTTACGCTCAATTACTTATAAAAGAAGCAGTATACTAAACATTTATGTGTATGTTGCCTGCATGCATACCTAGCTTGGGGCGCATTTGAGACCAGTCGGGCCAATATCACTGTTTCTATAGAACAACTGTTTCGGCTCAACTTAAGTTTGAATGGAGGTTTACACTGAAGTTTTGTGTGTAGGTAACTGCAGACATAGCAATATAGTTTATTTGAGACAAGTCTGGGTGAGATCATGGTGATATTCTGCTGATATTGTAAGTATATGTAGATTGCAAAGATGTTTAGCTTGGGAATCTACTTTGGGCCGCTCGCATCACTATAAATATATAAAAAGTTTCCGCTCATAAAAAATTAATTTGGATTGAGGTATTATTCTGGTGTTTGGTGTGTATATAGCTGACATGCAGCCCTAGTTTAGAATATTACACTTATTTAAATAAAAATAATTACTGAGACGTTAATAATGTAGTTTTGTGGCGTTGCCAATTTTCTGTTTTTTAAGGTGAATTGAATGTTCATCTCGCGGATTCCACCAATCTCTGTAAGCAACCGATTCGCACGTGCTTTTCATGCATGAGGAACTCGTACATCAATCCAGTCCAGTGTTACACGTGTGGGAAGACTGTTGAACCCTTCATAAGTATGAATTATTATTTTCCAATAAATGTTCGGTGTATGAGATTAATACGTAATTTAATTAAAGCGCATCTACTGTCTGCAATAAATGATGAACGAGTCTTAGATGCTACGATTTAAATCTATGTTATTATGTCTATACTGTTTACAGATGACAAATGGGGCGCCATCTTAGTAGCAGGTTATGACGAAAAAGATGGACCGGTTTGGTGGAAGGAAATAGATGCCTTTAAGGACGTTATTACTTCGAAGGTCGTGCCTGCAATGTGCATAAGGTGATTGGAAAGAACCATATTCGTTTCATTTAATGTTGCTGTTAATGGCAAGAAAATTGGCTTGCCTCGGTACTTTATGGCAAAAATGTTTCTTTTCCTTCGCGGAAATTTGCGCAAAATCAGGAACCGTATATTTCCAATGTCACTCATTGATCGCGCTGCTAACGAAACAATTTTCTAATTCTAATTTCCTGAAATAAACTGCTCAATTAATAAATTCAAAGGTTCGTATCTAGTTTGAAATGATGTGTGAACATAGTTGCTTCGAAATGATCGAGCCACAGCACTCTGACACGTCTGCTACGATGTATTTGTGGTTCTGCGAGCGTAATAGATTTGATTTTCAATAAGTTTTTTTAATGAAGCCATTTTGTGACTTTATTACGTTTTTCTCGGTTCATGTTCTTTTTAGATGAATCATGTGTAAATTTAATACAATTTTTAAGAGACATTGAAATAATTTTTGTTCACTTTTTGTTTTCAACAAAATTAATAAATAATTACGCAATTTTTAGAAGAACTACTGAATAATGTTGCGTTAGCAGTGTGATTGGATTTATACTGAATATAATATTCAAAGTAAAAAAACTTGATGTAAAATATTAATTCTACTAATAAATATGTTCTTGCAAATAACTTTAAGAACCTTAACCGGAACACATTCACATTGTGTTTGGTTATTTACATGTAAATACCATTTTATGTTAGTGTGCCATCGCGTTTTCCGTTTATGTGTGTATTTAGAATGTTAAACGATTGGACCCTCTATTTAATATATTCATTTACATACAAGATGCTCTGATTGATGTTTAATTTGGTTACGAAATCCTGTTATAACGTTAAAAAATGGTTTAAACTTCTATCAAACGTTAGATGAGATATTATAAAATGCATTATTACATGTTTGCAGTTCAGACAATGTGATTGTGATTGGTTCGGGTGCGGGTCAAACGCACACGTTTAAAAGTCAAATAGATGACGCATTTGCTCGACTCATGGACAAAAACATCCGGACGTTGCTGTTTGTGTACTCTGGACACAAGGATGACAGTTTTCAAGTTGGTCGAGACGAGAATTATTCATTGAAGTCGTTAAGTGAAAAACTTAACGAATGGAATAGTAAAGATTCTGCGTTTGAAAAAGTGATTGCGTTTCTTGACTGTTGCTACTCCGAAAAGTTGGACTTGAAAAATACTCTGAAGCTCATTCAGTTCAACGCAACTTCTCCAAATGACACTGCCAGTGCTTATGAAAAAGATGGAAGTCCATTTTTGAAGTACATAAGGCAAGCCTTAACAGGTCTCGCTAATGGGGACAGATGCACATACAAGAATGGAAAGTGCGAATGCTCTAAGCTCCTTTCAGAAGACTTTATTACTCTTGAAGATTTGTCGAAATATCTAAACGCACATATAACAACTGAATCTTCGCAGGAATACTGTCCCCACATAAATACCAGTAACATAAAGTTACAAGACACAATATTAGCCTATAATTATCAATATGAAGTGATGTTCGAATTTAAATTAAACTTTCCTGGAATGATTGAACATTCACCGAGTATTCTTATCCGCCCAAGAGAGTTCAATAATTTCGGACAATTAAAACTAAAATTGGCTACAGAAGTTATGAGTGAGTTTGTATTCTTACATATTAGGAGTAAGATTCTAATTCACGATTATCGACGTGAACATATCTACATATATACTTGTAAACATTGTTAATTTCTTTTGTTGTCGGAAACTAGATTGTTTGATGTTTACCGCCATTTTATCCAATCAACTTTTTAACTCGTTGTAGTTTTAATTATAAAACATTGTTTCCATTCACACATGCACGTTTCAATTGCAGAATTGTAACTCAGATGTTATGAATAACATGTTGTATACATGTTCACTATTAGTATTTAAATTGTTTTATTGGCAAAGTCTATCAGGTTTGTGACATTTTTTTTCAGAAAGTGTGAATGTCTTGCATCCAGATAAAGACATAAATGTGTCAAATTTTGCTGCTACCTTGACTATAGAGATCAATACAGGACCTAGGGCCAAGCACATTCAAGAGATAGACTCCGTAGAAAAGCTGGTGTCAGCTTGGAACTCGAAGCGGCTGTTGCGATGCACACTACGTCCATTGCAGAATATGGGCGTGGGTAAACCTGTAGGGCGGTGCTTGAAGAACGTTCCAGACATCCGAGATGTCCATCAAGCTGTTCTCCAGAAATGCAACATAACGGTATATTCAGTGACATATTACATTCAGTTCACAATTACACAAACTTAGGGTTGCAAGATAATGCAAATGTTTATTTTATATGATAACCCTATTGCATATTTTTTAATCCGTGAATGTTTTTGTATTCATTAGTTTATGTATTTTATATCTAGGAGTATCCTTTGACGAAGTCTGACCTTCTGAAGTATGCAGACCGATTGATCAAGACAGAAAAGAACGCTACAGGACATTTGAAAGAATATTCAGATTTTTTGGACATGCTTAGTTATCTACAGAAAGAGAAGGTAAATGTTATTATATCGATTGTATTAACGTGTATTATTCTTTACAAAAATCATTATAAGAATGTAGCTCATTATCAAGTCACTTGTTTCTAATATTTGTATAGAAAATTGAGTTTAGACGTAATAAAAAATACAACTAATGAATCATTATTTTAAGTAGAGTATATAAATATGGTTGCACTTTTGTTTTTATGTCGCATAGATACTTAAAGCTTACATACATCGAATCGTACTTTATGTTTCAGGAAGGAGACGTTCGTTTCGACATTTCATTCTTTGACCTCCCAAAAAGCTACACCGTTGCCTCCATGAGCATTGTACAGACAACCGGTGTCACAGAAAGCATGCAGGAGTAGTAATGATGTCCTTGTCGCATTGGGTTTGGTCATGAAATGTGGTGTGTGATGTATTTCATAAAAATTGCAATTGGACTTAAATTATGCACATTGAAGGAATAATAGCGTTGAGACCATAACTCTCAAGTATGAAGAGTATTAAGTTATTGATATTGCTTGAGTTCGCGTTTGAAATGAACCCCCTTTGCTCTCTTATCTGTTCATAACTTGCTCAGATGAGCTTTTGTGATTAACCTTTTTTGTTCCGTGGTCAACATGTACCTTGTGAATGTTTTATAGGCTAAATTTATTGCACATTCTTATTGGTCAGAACCTGCGTCTTCATGGTTTACCCTATGGTCAAAACGTTTGAACGCATGCATTTGCAGTTGTTTTCCTATTCACCATGAAATTAACGCAAAACATTTATTTTAATAATAACTTAGTTTTGAAATGGTTCCGGTCCGAGGAAGTTTTCCTGATATGGCCATAGCAAATGCTTTTTTGTGTTTATTATGCTCTTCCGCGTCTTATATGTTACACGCCATATCATAAGAGTTAATATTAATGGCAAAACCATTTATTTCTACTAAAATAGTTTCATTTGATATATTTTCATCAACTGTTTGTTTATAATTTCAATGTATATGTAAGTATTTGTTAAAGGTATACATGAATGTAAATACATGTGTACATATTTGAAAATACATAGATGAAATGTAAATTATGGTGTGACCCATTATCATTGGGTCGTGTTTTATCAAAGATATTCGATACTATTAACTCACTACTATACTGGACTTACTATGTTTTTAAAATCAAGATTTGAGAAGTATCAATGAAAATATTGAGTACACATATTGACATCCTGTTATGCTGGGGTTGATTTTTTACGCCTACGATGTTAATTAACACGGAGCCCTGTTTAAGCTTTTCACGATACTCCTACCTAAGTAGTACGAAATAATTCGAAATACTTGAACATATTATTCAATATAATTGTATATGTTTAAACAAATGAAAATGAACAATTGTCATTGTTCAATTGTATTATTGTGTTAGTTTATGTAGTAAAATAATCGTCTTTTTATTCGTCAATTCGGACATGTACGAATTTTTGGCATGACGTATACATATAAAAAAAGTTTAATTTAATTTGCAAATGCTATGAATTGCTCTCTTGATAAGTTCAGATGGATTACACCAACATTTTTGCATGCTATATCATTCATTGATAACTGATTGCGACATATTATAATCGTTGGGTATATGTAAACATCTCACTCGACTGTTTTTGTTTTGACGATAGGCTTTTCAACCATCATTACAATCTTGGACCATTTTACACGACTTTGTTGTATTGAGAAATTCGATAAGCGGCCATAATTGTCAAAGCTGTTCTTATTTAGTTTAAATCAGCCGCATGACATTGAATTTTCAGTGTTATTATACCCCCACACACGAGGTTTAGAGGGGTATATAGGAGTGAGCTTGTCTATCGGTCTGTCTGTCGGTCTGTCTGTCGGTCGGTCGGTCCGTATTAAGTGTCCGCTCTCTAATTCGAGTTGTTTTCATCCGATCTTTACCAAACTTGGTCAGATGTTGTATCTAGATGATGTCTAGGTCAGGTTCGAATATGGGTCATACCGGGTCAAAACCTAGGTCACGGGTCACTTAGTGCGTTTTAAACATTGAGAATGGTGTCCGCTCTTTAATTCAAGAAGTTTTCATCCGAGCTTCACCAAACTTGGTCAGAAGTTGTATCTAGATGATGTCTTGGCCAAGTTCGAACATGGGTCATGGCAGGTCAAAATCTAGGTCACGGGGTCACTTAGTGCGATTTAAACATTAAGCACGGTGTCCGCTGTTTTTGTGAAGACAACATGCACAATATTCTGTGTCAATGCGGCTTGTGGGGGTATTCGTCACGTTTGTGACAAAGCTATAGTTAACATTGTTCTTTCGACGAAGGTACGAAGGTACACCATATATTTTAACGTAGTTTTGTCCTGTTGGGATTGTTGTAGTTTCAATGTACGTACTTTTGTAATCCAATTACCAAATAGTTCGAAACGAAGATATTGGATCATACTTGATCTAAAAGAGAAATAATGTCACGAATGGCACAGCCATTTTAAATGCAAATGCACCTGCGTGTTTGTTGTTGCATTTGTATCAATTGCAAGTGTATACGTGCTACTTATATTTTGTATAAAACATTCGACAATAATTTTAAATTCGATTGTTTTTTTGAAGCATGACAAATTTCGTAAAGATCATTACGCTTAATATTGTTTATTTTAACTTTCTTCTATATTTTATTTAATATATTGTGTCTTACCATGTTACTTTGGCTAGCTTAGTATGACATTGAAAGCATGCGTCGCTGGTAATTTTAATATTATTATGTTTTAATATCCCTGTACATCGTATGGTATATACTGTATATCACGTGACGTGACTTTCCAACGTTAAATAATCATCTACCAACCCATGCCTTATATTAATGGAGGATGAAGTTGGAACTTAATATTACCCGATCTGGTTCTAGCATTTTTAGAAAGCTAAGCAAATGTGGCTAAACATAGTAACAAAAGGTTTTCCGAAATTTCTCCTTAGTCTCATACTCGGATAGGCGCTTAAAAACATGTATAAAATTACAAAAAAGCCCTTATAACATCAGCACATACGATCTATTTGTCGTTTTAACATGTGCAAATAAATATGATTGACTTTCGTAGTATATTAAATATAACCCGCCTCGAACAGTAATGTCCATTTGGGCCTATGTAGACATCTCTATATCCCTTAACTGCGTATGATATTTATATATAGTGTGTATGTCATTTTGTTCAAAATACTGTCATATTTTATCGATACTGTTATTTAAAATAAATTCAAACGAAACACCTCACAATGTTTTGGGTACCTAATATAGAGTCGTAACGACATTCACGTTACTCAGTTAGAAAGAAACGTCATGGGACAACTGGTATTTAAACAGAAATAATAAAATGTTTATGGAATTATCTGCTTATATACAGTATATGTTGTTTTCATCATGCAGTTTTATTGTTATATTTGAAAATGATCATTTGCTTCATTTATCTCTTATGGCAGAACTATTATATTTTCTCTGATCTGATTGAGATTTTGGAAGATTCGAACTATATAACAGCATTAGACGTGTATTTACATCTGTTAATGTTGTTATTTATATGACAATTGGCCGATTTAACAAGATGAATAATTTCGTTTTTTTACACAAATACCTAACCTAATTGAGCTTTTTAAATGAGTTTATCTTTCTATAACACAATACATCTGCACCATTATTGAACTGTTCGTTGATTATCAAATAGTAATACGAATTTTGTATGAATGTAAACGAGACAATACATTTTAGCTCGACTATTATATATGAAATATATATAGTGGAGCTATCCTACTCACCCCGGCGTCGGCGTGAGCGTGAGCGTTGGAATGTTAAGGTTTGTCCCTTGACATATTGCTTTAATATTTTGCATTCTTCTTTACCTACATGACCCCAATCTATAAACAAGAGCAGACAACTGTATCAAGCATTTTGTAAGAATTATGACCCTTTTTTCACTAAGAATATGCATATTATTGATAAATCTATGTTAAAGTGTGCCTACCACCACACATATTTTATATGTCCCTTGATATATTGCTTTCATATTTTGCATACTTTTTTACCAACATGACCCCAATCTTTAAACAAGGGCAGACAACTGTAACAAGCATTTTGTAAGATTTATGACCCTTTTCCCACTTAGAATATGCATATTATTGATAAATCTATGTTAAAGTTTGCGTACTACCTAAAATATTTCTATGTCTCTTGACACATTGCTTTCATAATTTGCATACTTCTTAACAAACATGACCCCAATCTATAAACAAGAGCAGCAACTGTATCAAGCATTTTGTAAGAATTATGTTTCTTTTTTATACTTAGAAAATTGACAATTTGGTTAAGTTTTGTGTTTAGGTCCACTTTATTCCTAAAGTATCAAAGCTATTGCTTTCATACTTGCAATACTTGCTATAATAAGGGGACTGTGCAGGCAAAGTTATGTAACTATGACTGGCATTTTGACAGAATTATGGCCCCTTTAATTTTTAGAAAATTTAAAATTTGGTTCAGTTTTTTGTTTCAGTTCACTTTACTCCTAAAGTATGATAGCTATTGCTTTCAGAATAGGAACACTCGCTAATTATCATAAGGGGACTGTACAGGGAAAGTTGCATAACTCTGGTTGGCATTTTGACGGAATTATGGCCCTTTTTTAAGTTAGTAACTTTGAGTATTTGGTTAAATTTTGTGTTTATATCCACTTTACTTCTAAAGTATCAAGGCTATTGCTTTTTAAACTTCAAATACTTTCTTATTATCATACTGTACCTGACAAGTTGAATTTGACCTTGACCTTTTAATAACATTGACTTTTAAGGGCAAATTATTAAATTTTGCTAAAATTGCCACAACTTCTTTATTTATGATCAGATTTGATTCATACTTTGACAAAACAACACTTACCTTACGAACCACAATGGACTCTACTCAAACCATCACCGACGCCCCACCCCAGAATCGACCCCTAAATAAATGACCACCAGCCCACATTATTCCCCCCTCTCCACCCCACCCCACCCCCTTCTAAAAAGAATTTATTGTGCCCCCGGATTGAATGATCGGGAGTATATTGTTTTTGGACTGTCTGTCTGTCATTGTATGTATGTGTCCCAAAACTTAAACATTGATCATAACTTTTGCTATAAAGAATATAGCAACTTGATACTTGGCATGCATGTGTATCTCATCGATCTGCACATTTTGCGTGGATAAAGGTCAAGGTCATCCTTCAAGGTCAAAGGTCAAATATATGACTCCAAAGCGCAGTGGGGGGTTGGGTTTCACAAACACAGCTCTTGTTTTTTGAAACATGGTACAAAAAATATTTATTTTTATTATTTTAGTTTTGAAATACCGTCTAACCATCCCAACTATTTTTTTATTTTTATATAACTCAGGAATATAATTGCAATTATTAATTATATTCTGTCTAAAAATTAGGTTTTCATGAACTGTGGACAAGAATCATATCGTCAGTTTTTGGAAATATGGAAATTCAGCAACTACAAACTTTAGCATTAAAACTCACGTACCTTATTATTATTATCTTATTAGTTTGTTTTATGTCTTTACAAATGTTCAATAGATTGTGGAAAATATACCTCTATCAATGTAAAACTTCTCCAAAACATAAGCGATCAATATGTTTCAATAATGGTCCTCTTCCAGTTTGAATATGACTATATTACCTTGACCTTATTGAATATGAACAATTTCCCCATGATGGCTTACGTTATACTTTCAAGCACGTAAAATAGTCGAGCGCGCTGTCTTCTGGCAGATCTTGTATATTCGTATATAAGTAAAGTTTCAGCTTTATTTGTATCGTATTTATGCTTCACTACTAAAAAGTATTTTGACACTTTAAATTTAACGTGGGCTTCTTATTTTTTAATTACAGCTGACAAAACTTTTACTATTCAAGTTTTTGTTTTAATCAATAATTTACCTTCTGCGTGTAGGTGTGCTCCTGGCAAATAGTTATTGACTTATTTCGTTAATCGACATGTTAGAAATAAAGCAGACTGATCTGCGGTATTTTATTTACAAAAGCACATCTTAATGACTATAATTCTTTAAAAAGCAAAAGAAATTTGCATTAAAAATGGTTGGTCTTTATAATGCATGTTTCGTCTTATTTAGTTGTTAAAGCATTTAAAGCTTAATTAAAAGATTCATATTTTATCCCCATTTGCGAAAAAAACAACTTTTTATCATTAAGGTAAATGTTTGCGGGTATAATAGGTGTAGATAAAATCATTTTGCTGTTAACATGCATGCGTTCTACTGAATTACACGATTCAATTGCTGCGGCATTCCCTGTGCCTAAATAGGCTGTTTTGCCGTTTAAGTTGCTGTAAGCAGTGATTTGATTCGTCGGTGAAGTTGAAGTGTGTTGTAAGCAGTGATTTGATTGGTCGTTGTAGTTGTAGCGTGTTGTACGCAGTGATATGATTGGTCGTTGTAGTTGTAGTGTATTGTAAGCAGTAATTTGATTGATCGTTGTAGTTTAAGTGTGTTGTTAGCAGTGATTTGAACATCGTTTACAACATTTCATCAGCGTCCGTTGTCTACAAACAACAGCGAGCGTTTAATCTGGCATTAAGTGAATAAAGAAGTATTTTATTGATTTGCCGCCTTAAAATGTAACATAAACACGAATTCACATCCGGTTTACGCGCTGCAGTCGCCTAGTTTCGCCACGTGCAGGTCCCTGTGCATGCACCTCTCTTTCTCGTACTCTCAGCTGTCGAGAGAAGTGGACATCAAATATTTAGTTTGTGTGTTGTAGTGGTTAAATGTTAGTTCTCTTCCAATTTATAACGTTGGAACTTTCAATGTATGTGGTTATTTGTTTACGTTGTTAATTATCTATAAATATAATGAAACTGTTGAAACATTGTCAGCAAATGAAGTCTTGTTAAGTCTTGTTAAGTCCGCTTCTCATTAATTTAGACGAATAGCCTATATAATACAGGACAAAACATTCCATACATCATTTTTTTTAAAGTCAAGCGTCATGCGAAAAGAGTTATAGCGACCATATTTCAATGGACATACACATGTGAATACTCACTAAAAAGTTATGGTATGTGATCCCTTACATATGAACATATTCACTCACAGGTTCTAGTATGTTATCCCTTATATATAAACAGATTCACTCACAAGTTCTGGTATGTGATCCCGTCCGTACCACAGATCTTTTCGTTCATGGCTGGCTCATATCCTCTGTGACCCAACACTACGCATTGGAAATCCAATACAACCTGCGAAAACAAATGTTATACTTGTCAGATTTAGTCATTTTCAATGCATTCCGTTTGAAAGGTAATATATATATATATATATATATATATATATATATATATTTACCTATTCCTGCTCCTGATATTCCATTTTTTTAAATCATTCTCAAAAGAAAAACAAATACGTATAACAATTCGATTGAAACACACCTTGTTGTAAAATATTTTCTTTTCCTTTTATTTTTCTAGATATAAAGCCTCTATGTTTCGTAAATATAAATTATTAATTGTATGTTTTGCGATAAATCACAAAGTTCTTTATATGAAATTGACACTGTTAACATTATTTAAAATGTATTCACGCAAACGCTAAATATTTGACATGTTAAAGTACAAAAAGGTACATATTTTCAAACACTTTCTTATGTATTCCGTTTCCAGGTAATTATCGATGTATACTACATTGTAAAGAAATGTGAGAAATAAATGAGACAAAAAATATCTATTCCTGCTCTCAAATTGGCAATCACCGATAAATTCCATGATTACCTTTATGTTATCCCATTTGATGTCTACACGGACAATAATCCACTCAGATCTGTGCAAAGCTCTGCTAAACTAGACGCATGTGGCCGTAGATGGGTCGTCGCATTAGTTAACTTCAACTTCAAAATACATAACATGTTTGGAAAGTTGAAATTTGAGACCGATGCACTTTCTAGGCTTGATCATGCTGTCTTGATAACACATTCAACCCATATTCATTCAAGTCCTGTTGTCTCTCAGACCAATATAAATGAAGCATGCAACCCACCGGACGTTCTTTATTCCTATGACTGGATAAACGGTCAAAATGCTGGTCCAACTATTTCACAGGTCAAGACACTAATTGCTCTAAAATGGAGACCTTAACAGAGTAAGGTCCGTCGACCTCCACCGAAAGTTTAAAAGTATGTTCAAGTGCTGAATAATCTATATATTGATAAGGGAATTCTACTGCATAAAGCCAAATTACATGAACTAACCCTGCAACAAGTTGTTTTGCCAAAATCCGCCAGAGTACATGCATTTAAAGCGCTGCATGATGATATGGGACACCAGGGATGATATGACACCAGGGACGAGATAAAACAATTCCTCTATTCAGCGAAAGAGTTTATTGGCATGGGGTGACAAGTTACATAACAAAATGGATACGAGAATGCAACAGATGTATTCGTAGTAAAACTACCCCTTCTTTTGCCACTGGTCTAGTTAATATAACCTCTACGGCCCCTATGCAATTTATGTGCATTGACTATCTTTCATTAGAAGCATCAAAGGGAGATTATGAGAACATACTCGTGATAGCGGACAATTTTACAAGATATGCTTAAGCTTTTCCAACTAGGAATCAAACAGCTCGCACCACGGCAAAAGTTCTTGTCAAAAACTACTTTGTTCATTACGGGTGTCCAAATAAGTTACATAGTGATCGCGGGCAGATCTTAATGTAACGCGAGATTAGAACGCTTTCTGCGATAAAGGGTATTAAGCAAACGCGCACGACTGCTTACCGTCCACATGGCAATGGTCAGTGCGAATGATATAACGGTACTCTGTTACGATGCTTCGCACGCTAGACAACAGATATAAGTATGACTGGAAATCGGCAGCACCACAACTCGTTCATGCATACATGTATATCGTAATAAGTGTACTGGCTACTCATTATATGAGTTAATGTATGAACGCGCCTCGCGACTTTCGATCGACGCTGTACCTGGTTTAAAACGACAGAGTGTCGTAGTCTCTACACGCTCCAAATTCGTGAAGGAGATTAAACAGCACTTAGATAACTTTTATGAAATAGCCATTCGCGTATCGCAAGAACGTAGAAAGAAAGCAACCCAACAGTACATGAAACAGGAAAGTACGTCAAACTGTTATTCACCAGGGCGACAGAGTACTGCTTCGCAATTATGGGTTTTAAGGAACACACAAAATCGCAGATGTATGGACAGAACATACGTATAATGTGATCGGCCAACCTGATCCGTTGATTCCGTATCCAGCGTAAGGGTGACAAAAACATAGTTAGTTAGTTAGTTAGTTTAAGGTGTTCATTATGTCTTCTGATTATTAATTATGGTAGTGTACATTTTGTGTGTTATATGATTATAAAAATAGTATTAATTATTGTCTCAAGTTGCCTGTTTTAATATTTGATCGGAGTTTTCGACGCTTTTTGAAGGTATGTTATCATTCTTCGACGATTACACGCGTTTATAATTTTACAACTGATTATTTCGCGAATTTTGTTTTCAATTTTAATGAAACAGATCTCGAGGACGAAATCGAAATAGGAGGATGATAATATATTACAGATCGTTTTTTCATTATAAACTAGTTTATGAAGTTTATTGAATAAATGTTTGAATACACGATGTTGTTGTATTGTATTGTTAAACCATTGTCTTAATATATAGTTAATTTAACATGTAATTCACGATTTTTCTATAGGATCATAACTGTAGTTAGTATAATTATTATTGTAAACTTTGATTGGTTACGTTATTATATTAAGTCGTAAAAGTCGTTTTTCTTTTGGTTTCAATAAAATCAATTCATCTTATCCATACAGTTGCACGTTAATAATTTGACGATCACTCAGATCACTTCTTCATTTTCCCGTGCACTTATAGGTTCATTATCGATCTCGTGCATCAAATGATTGCTATCATCAGTCGATGTTTTACTTTTACTTTTTTAATTTATTCATCTGTTAAAGCATGTGTTGATCAAATGAAGGAGTATCTGATACATTTTCATGTCCTGTTGGACTTCGTCAAGGGTGAAGCTTAAGCCAAATTTTAATGCAATGTTCATCAATAAATTGTATACAATGTTAAACAATAATAATACCAGAGGAATCCAATTATTCCCCGATACTGTTGAAATATTCATGTTAATGTTTGCTGATGATATAGCCCTAATTGCTGATACTGCTGTTGGTTTGCAAAAAAAATTAAACATTGTATATGAATTGTGTTCACAAAACAATCTTACAGTTAATATTGCAAACACCAAAATACTTGTGTTTAAACGTGGTGGCCAATTAGCAAGTAGAGAAAATGGACATACATTAGCAGTCGACTAGATATTGTTAATGGGTTTACATGTGTTACATATGTATGGTATATATTGTTCAAATAGACTGTCGATGTACAAAATGGCTGAGACTATGTCTACCAAGGCTAAGAAGGTTCTTATATGTATTTAAAACTCTTTTCAACATGTATCCTGTTTGCAATTTAAAACTTTTTTCAAGATATTTGACTCGAAAATTGCATCTGTAATGTTATATGGCTCAGAATTATGTGGTCTAAAACACCCACATTGTATAGAATCATTGCAAATATATGCATGTAAAAGATTTTTGAATGTATATAATACAGCATGTAATGATGCCATACTGGGAGATACCGGTAGATTCCCTATGTATATCTATTCATCTAACGTTGTATTAAATATAGGTTACGATTATTAGATCTACCTAGATATAGATATCCCAGACTATGCTATATGAAATGCTTATGTGCTTTTATAATCTATGCTTCAATAACTGGGCTAGTGATGGTAGGCTAAACTTATATAGAAATGGTTTTGGTTATGTCTGGGAAGAGCAGAATGTAATAAACCCTAAACTGTTTTTATTACAATATGAACAAAAGCTGAAAGATCAAGCTATGCAAAATTGTGATGCTAGTTGTAGAAAGAATAGTAAATTGTGTCATTATATAATGTTTAAACAGTGTTTTGAAGTGGACAAGTATATAACTATTATAGATATTAACACGTTTAGACTATGTTTTGCAAATTTCCGAAGTTCATCACACAACCTCATGATAGAAAAGGAAAGACATTTTAATATAGATAAAGAATTGCGTGTATGTATATATTGTGAAACACTCATCGAAGATGAGTATCATTTTATGTTGATATGTCCTCTGCATGCTAATCTTCGTTCTATGTATATACCATTGTACTATTTTCAACATCCAACTATAGAGAAATTCTATGATTTGATGTCTACTGAAAATGAAAAGTTAATACGAAACATTGCTATGCATGTATATAACTCATTTTTAAGAGAGAGATCAGTTGATGGAAATGTACAGATAATTATGTTCATATTATCATACTCATATTGTATTGTTATGACCATAACCACATGCTGAATATTATTATTTTGATTATGTATATATTGTGTTTGAGCCGGAGGCCATATATGCAAATAAACTACTATTGAATTGAATTGAATTGAACTTCAAAGAGTTGACATCTTTAATATTTTAATGATAGATAGTATCATTAATAAAAACTATTTTTCAGCCAAAACGAGTTTTTCGTCTATGATAAATCCCACCAAATAATTATCAGGTAACATAAAGATTGTGCTGATCAGAATAAGAAGATATGAGAACGCGTGTTGAAAAGTTGAATGTAAGCGAAATTAGAATACGGGAGGAATCGGAACAGGCTCAAGCAAAAACGAAAGCATATAAAGATGACTAGCTGAAGATTAGACAAGAAGAGATGAGGAAATTAAGAAAACAATAACAGCAGTTGATGCAGAGTATTCAGCAGCATGAGGTTAAGTTAAGCTACTAGCAGAATCCAAAACTAATACAGAGATAGACAGTTGGAAGATGTTCATCAACGGATGGAAAATGGAAATCAAGAAGTCAACAAAAACTACACAGGTTAATAAAAGAATCGCTTGAAGATTAAAAATTAGACATGGAGGTTATGATTGCACCAATGCTATATTGCCCAGATGCACTTTTTCATGTTGTGCGAAGCTCTATAAGCAACTTGTCAAGAAACATTAGGTGAGTTTTACCAACCGTTGGAGCAAAAGCTACGACTAAGGAAATCCTGGAGAAAATTTCTGGCGATAGAAGACCAGGAGAATCTTACTTAGCAGAGTTCTACAGGGCTAAGCAAGGGTCAGACGAAATTGTTGCCGATTGGGGAGTACGCATTGAAAATTTATATTTCAGATGGCTGTCAAGAAAGGACATATAGATGCCACCAGACTAAACAGGAGTCAAAAGCTAATGTGAATCATATATTAATAGTTAACGATCAGCTGAACATTTTGAAAGATAGGTTTGAATGTCATTGCATCGAATAGCCTAGCAAAATCATATAAAGGTTATGTTGCAGCTACTATATCAATACCTTTCATGCAAATAAAAAGCTCAAGTTACCAATTTTGATTCGGAAGTCACAACAACTGAACAAGTAATTGTTCGTACAAATGTTATTCGATTATGTCAAAAAGGGTATAGTAGAGAATCTGTTCCATATGAATGGGATACGGCTTCCAAGTCAATAGCTGATGATTGTTTTGGAAGAGTTTGAACAACACAAAAAGTAAAATTTCAACCAATTAAGGTTAAGTTAGTTACTGGTATAGTAAAAAGGGTAAGGGCGGTAGACGATGCGGTGACTGAAACTGTAGTGATGATCATTACTCACCATGCGTAAACGTGTGTCCAAGGGTAGTGACCTTGACCAAATAATGTAGTTTTGCATGAATCCATGTAAATCTGTTTAACATGTCTTCTAGCCCAGTCACGGTACTAGAAAGAGCTTATACATGTCACTTAAAAGAAGTTACGGTTTTTAGAGATGTAATGTCTGAATGTAGTGAGGCCAAAACTGCAACTTTGACCGATGTGGACACTTAATAAACATTTGATGTTGACCTAGAGGGTTCTAATATTAATGAATATCAAACGCAAACAGTCCGATCTTTCCTGAACAAATGACATTTTCTGGTTTGTAGGTATTTTTCGCCGTGCCATACCCTGTATTACTTCTATTAATTATTTAAATACCGCTATGTTTCTAGTCATATCAGCAAGAAAGTTACTAGCGTCTATTTCCTGTTAACATTCGCTCTATATCACGACGTAACTGCACAATTTCTTAGCGAGTGACCTTATTAAAGCTAAACTAAGAAATTCTTGTGTAGTTAAGTAGAACTATCAAGCGAATTTTAATACGAAATAAACTTTAATCATCTTCTTACTGATATTGCTGGACAGAGAGCGTCAATTGAAAAATAAACAATAGTTTTGAAGTGTTTTATACGGTAAAAAAAATGTTTCGGAATGGACTTCGCCATCTTGCTTGTCACGTGGTTACCCCCTCTGATGTACTTATTCCGAAAAAGATATTTCTAGTCCATGGAGGAAGTGATCTTATTTATAATGAATAGAAACTTTTAAAATCTTTTTTAGAACATACTTGGCAACGTTTCAAAATTTAGCACATATAAATGTAGATAATTCATGAGCGTAAAGTTTCGTCCAATATTAGCCTGTCAATTCCGCACAGCCTAATAATGGACGACATATTAACCCTTAAAGCGCTGGAGCCGAATTTTAAAGGCCTTTGCAAACAGTTTGGATCCAGATGAGACGCCACAGAACGTGGCGTCTCATCTGGATCCAAACTGTTTGCTATTCTGATAGTATTCTTTGAAAAAAATTCGAAGAAAATGCTAATTTTAGAAATTCAACAGACGACATTTTAGCAGACGACAAATTTCCCAGCATGCAAAGGGTTAAAGGAAGTATCTTCTCTACGAAAGTCCAGTTCAGGTGGAAAGTTACGTCACCGTCCAGTTCAGGTGGAAAGTTACGTCACCGTTTAGCCTGTGCGGAAAAGGTAAAGAAATAAAATAAAGAAATCCGTTTATATTGCATACATTTATTCGTTATGTTTGGGTCCGGATACATGAGACTAAATTACGATGTTTCATGCAAATGAGTAGCTTATATGGATTGGCTGAACTCTAGTAAATACATAGCATATAAACCACATTGTTCATGGTCAATAGGGTCATGTCTCTCTCCCCATTCTCACTATAATAGCCATCACATGCATTGAACAATTTACTAAAAACCTGTTACTCGTAGCATCTTGAATATCATTACTCGAGTGTTCATAAGCCATCATGAAATCTATATCAAGTGGAACTTAATATCCTGACCCGTTATATTGGCACTGAAAACGTAAAAATGCCCCGTGAAAGTTATAATTTTATAATTGGTATAATTTTATTCGTTAATGAATATTGTTTAATCTCTATATTGACCACAATAAGATATAAAATAGCAATTGTGTGGATGTGAAAATAGCAAATTCCGTGGATTTTAACATACACATAGAACAAGCTTTCAAAAATATGTGACTTTTGATCATATTGCATTCTCGTTTTGATTGTGTTTAGCCAGACACAATTATGTGAAACAAGTATGTTGAGACTGGTCCCATTACGTAATGTAACCACCAACGAACAATGTTTTCAATCGAAAATACTAACCTGCTATTACGAAAACTAAGACTTGCAATAAATATTTAAGCAAAGTGCATAAGTAAAATTATGTGTTCATCTTCAACCTTGCACTACTAAATGAGGATGTATGTCAAAATTAAAATCACCTCTTATCTGTTATCAAGGAGTGACACACATGAGAGAGTTCATTCAAATCAATCTATGTGAACAAGAACATGGTATGGTATGACAAACACTCGTATGTCTTCAAAAACGGGACATAATTCTTTCTTATCTAAACAGTATTTCGCTTTCAGTTCTTTTTTATCTTTTATGACCACTGCTTGCATGTGCTATTAACTGGTTCACCGTTAAACTTAAAAACTGACGAACCACTCGACCTGCACGAAGAGATGAGTGTGCCGACGGTTGACGTGCTCGCCGACGGTCCAGCGAGAGATGTCCACCTTTCCGGTTGTGGAGACGATTGTGAACCACCAGTACGGGCTGTTCTGGAACGTAACCTCGTGCGGCGACCCCGGCGTGAATTTCAAGCTCACGGAGCGCACGTGCATTGCCCCGACGTTCCCGTCGGCGCTTATCTCCAAATTGTCCGCCTGATGCATGATTGCGTTCGACGTAAACGTCAACTTGTAGCGCACTTCCGCTCCCAGCAGGATCGCGTCGATGAGCTGTTGCTTGGTGCCGGCAAGGACAACGCCGTCTTTGTCGTTGACGAGAACGCGGTTCCACGTGCGCGTGTCGATGAACCACGTCATGGGCTTGCGTTTCACGGTGTTCCCGCGGTTAAAGTACTCACCGATGTTGAAATACTCTGACGTCTCTGTGCCGGTGGTCGTCAGAACGCGCCAATCCCAAAACACGTCGTCTGTAAACGTCTTCAGGTCTTGCTTCGAAACGAGGCCGAGAATCTGCGCGTTAATGTGCCCCCCGCGCACGTTGATCTGATCCGGCTCCACCGTGATGGCGCCATCAATGAGTACCTTGAGACGGTGACCCGTCTCGACAGCGAGGCGAAGGAGTTCGAGGGAACCATCCTCCAGATTCCCTTCCGCGTCGTGCTTGTACGCCATCTGCCAGCAACTGTCCGCATACCTGCAGAGGTACGTGATAAACAACATTGTTAAGTAAGTCTTAACAGTTTTCGATTTATTATGCATTATGTGCTTATCATGACCCAATCTAATCAAGCACGTGTGTTATCACAATTGTCGAATAAGAATTAACATAAAACAAACGTATTTATAACAACTTAGCACGAACTTGTTTCTTGTCAATAAATTTATTTCTTGTTATCTTTCGGGTATCTATTACTAACGAATATACTCATATAAATGATACTTTATACGACACTATGTATTTTTATACTACACTCTGTTATTAAAGAAATTAAAGCAAATAATAAACAAGCAAATTCGTTGAATTGATATCCCCCGCCAATATGCTTCTAGGCACTCAACAAGAGCTATCACCATAGGATGACTTATGCCCCCTATAAACGCTTTATAGAAGTTATGAGCTTTATTCTAAACCTAAACGCAGATTTCGAAACCTAAATTCGGACCCTAAGTTCAAGGTCAAGGTCACAGGGGTCAAAATTTGTATGCGTATGGAAAGGCCTTGTCCATATACGCATGCATATCAAATATGAAGGTTATATCTCAAGGGACATAGAAGTTATGAGCATTTTTCAAAACCTAAACGCAGATTTCGAAACCTAAACGCGGACGATTACTTCAAGGCCAAGGTCACAGGGGTAAAAAAAGTTGTGTGCGTATGGAAAGGCCTTGTCCATATACCAAATATGAAGGTTATATCTCAAGGGACATAGAAGTTATGAGCATTTTTCGAAACCTAAACGCAGATTTCGAAACCTAAACGCGTACCCTTAGTTCAAGGTCAAGGTCGCTGGGGTAAAAATTTGTGTGCGTATGGAAAGGCCTTGTCTATATACACATGCATACCAAATATGAAGGTTATATCTCAAGGGACATAGAAGTTATGAGCATTTTTCGAAACCTAAACGCAGATTTCGAAACCTAAACGCGGACCCTAAGTTAAAGGTCAAGGTCACAGGGGTAAACATGTTTGTGCGTATGGTATGGAAAGGCCTTGTCCATATACACATGCATACCAAATATGAAGGTTATATCTCAAGGGACATGGAAGTTATGAGCATTTTTCGAAACCTAAACGCAAAGTGTGACGGAAAGACGGACAGACGGACAGACAGACGGACAGACGGACAGTCCGATCACTATATGCCCCCTTTTCTTCGAAAGGGGGCATAAAAAAGCATTTTTTTCAAGATACAAAGGGCCATAACTCCGTTATTAACAGATGGTGTACAATGCCATTTGGCGTGCATCATCCTCTTATCCATATACATACTCATACCAAGTTTCAATGAAATCCGCCAAAGCACTTCCAAGATATGGCTCCGGACGGACGGACGGAAGGACGGACGGACGGATAACACCAAAACAATATCCCTCCGCCTATGGCGGGGGATAAAAACGCTGTTTCGCATTTATAGATTATGAACAAGCATTTGACATGGTCTTTTATGACACATTATGGGTACAATTATATTAGTCGCGTGTAAGTTGTAAGATGCTACATCTATTTGAGTCAATATATGAACATGTCAACTCATGTATACAAATTGCGTTTCACAATTCCTAATATATTTCATTAGGGTTTCGGCAAGGAGAGCCTCTTTCTCCTCCCCTATTGATTCAGTTTATAAATAACATAATTAATAGCTTAGACTTTGAGAAGCTCACATTTGAAGATATCGATAAAATTCCTTTGCCTATGTTATTGTTTGCGGATGATAAAGCGCTATTCACGACAGATCCTTTAAAGTGGTATTATGGGCATCTAACAGTTCATAGGTGTCTATCGCAACCGTTGTTTATTTTTGGTGTTTACACTTCATATACACTTATATTTGTTAATGCAGCATCAACATACTAAAACAATATCCGGGAAAAAGAAAAATAATGCATTTGCATATCAACCGTACTTTCGTTTTGACAACTGGCGGTATATATGATTCGATTTACAATGTGAATCTTAATTTAGTTTTAGTGCAGATTCGTTCATACGACACAAAGAAACTATTTTGTTTTACGGATCAATTCGGCTTAGAGGACTGGGTGAGTCATGTAACATATCGAATATAATATTTATTTTTTATAAACAACTGATAGCAAGATGAGTTGCAGATAATTGGTCAGTAACTACATTTTAACTAACTTGTTTGACCTGTTAATTCTTTTCAGCTCAATTCAACAGTGAAAAATGCCCATAATATAACTTTAAGCTTACATTCCCAGTTGAATTGCATAAATACTCTCGAAAATGGGGTTTACATATTTATGTATGGTCATTAAACAATGAAAACATTGGCATTGGTGACAAATGTATTTACTTTGGTATCATATTATGTTGTAATGGTTCGGCAAATGAAGCTGTTTAAACCCTGAATAAGAACGTCTTTAAGGCATATAATCACCTTTTCTTGATATTTAGTAGAGTAAAACCCGATTCAAACTCTAAATTGTTATGTATGGTCATTGTACAATAAAAACATTGGCATTGGTGACAAATGTACTTACTGTGGTATCATATTTAATTATAATGGTTCGCTAAATGAAGCTGTTAAAACTCTGAATAGGAAACTCACCTTCTTATTACTTTATTAAGTAGAGTTAAGCCCAATTAAAACTATGCTGGACAAAAGCTGTTAAAAACCATATTGACTATTTAGGCTTTAAATATATATATATATTGCATGAAAACGTTAACTAAATATACAATTATCCAATACTCAAACAACGGCGTCGCGATCAATTCGTCTACTCGTGGTCACATAAACTAAATTCGCAAAGTAAATTTGAGTAGTGTCTTTATTTTAAACACGACTGTGCACTTGAAAAATATCTTGAGTATTTGATAATGATTGCAAAAAGCTCTTACAAGATTTAGACTAAGCGCTCACTCATTTGAAATCGGAAGTGGTAGAAACAATACCATTGCGAGAGAAAGCAGGAAATGGAAACTGTGTAGCACAGTCAGGGTTACACTTTTTATGTTCGCGTTATCGTGATGTTAGAATTAAGTATAACGTTGAAAATCGAGTAACACTGTAATTAAGTTCACATCTATGATGTCCAGTACTAACACTCATATTAACCCATTTATGCCTAGTGGACTCTCTCATCCTTCTAAATTAGATCAATTTATTTCCAAAATCAGGGATGTCTAGTAAATTTATTTCTATATGTAGAATATTTCTTACAGAAATTTCTTTAAGCAAACAGCATAGACCCTGATGAGACGCCGAATCATGCGGCGTCTCATCTGGGTCTACGCTGTTTGCCAGTGCCTTTTTTTCTAGAAGCTAAGCATACATGGGTTAATGAATTTATTTGCAATGTATGTTAAAAAGAAATGATCGCTTTTCTTAGTAGCTACTTTGTTGCTTCTTGATAACCCTAACGATGTTAGCCTCGTTAATTTGTTATACGTTTTTATGTATTAATTAATTATTTGTTATGTGAGTTCTGTAGTTCATGTGTATGTTCAGATTGTTCCTAGTTGTTTAGTATGTGACCAAAGTCATGTATTTGCTGATTCTGACAAAAAACATTAAACTGAACATGAATGATATATTCGGCTATTAATTGAAACTACACATTTCTATCGAATCTTAAACGTATGTTGGTATATTTATTTAAATGGACCATTTCTCCTTTATGTTTAAATTAGATATGCATATATGTGTCTAGTTGTTCCAAACGAAATACACCGAGGATTCACTATTGACCTAACGCATTTATCTCTATTCGAACATATTTAGCAAAGTACTTAAATCAACAAGACAAAAGCAAAATTACAACATTAACTCTATGATCGGAATAAAGGACAGATTGCGATAAAACAAAACAGTAATAACAATTAAATCTGTGTTTGATAAACACACATGTCTCCATCAGATCATGTCGAAGACAAACCTTCACGCACAGGCATTAAGACCAGTTCTCCCTGAACAAGGCGCATATTAACTTCTTATACCGAATTATTAACTGCTGCATGATGCTGTTATCACTACATATGCAACCAGCATAAAACCAGAACAGCCTGCGAGTAACGCACAGTCCTTTCAGGTTATATTGCTGTTTAAAGTATAATTGTGTTTGTAATAAATCTTTTATAAACTTGAATCTAGTTAATAAGGACTCTACTCTTATTTGATTTTAAAAGCGACTTTAAATGGGTCGAATTGCGTATCTGAGAGGTATAGGGTATAGAATCAATGTATTTTATCAATGTAAACTTTCCGAACCAGTTCATGGACTGTTGCATACTGCTGTTTCCACGCTTTACGTGCTCGCCGACGTTCCAGCGTGAGACATCCACGGTGCCGTCAGTGGACCAGACGGACATCCAATAATAGTCGTCACCTTGATACTCCTGCGGGAAACAAGGCAGGTGCGAGTTATTGGACGATAAAGCATCGAGCTGTGTGTGTTATCATATCACAAAATACGATATGAACAACACGAGTCTATATACTTGAGCCTCGCTCTGTGAAAATGGGGTTTAATGCATGTTTGTTATGTGTCGTCCAAGACTAGCCTGGGAAGTCCGAACAGGCCAATAAGGCACAACACTTTCCACCTCAACTAGATTTTTGTTAAGAAGAGTCTTCCTTCAAACAAAAATACAATAATGGCGGAAAGTGTAGTCCCTGGTAACCCTGTTCAGACTGCACAGGCTAATTTTGGACGATACTTAACGCACGTGCATTAAACCCGCTTTTCACAGAGCGAGACTCATTTGGATGTACATGCGTCGCTCTGTTCACAACACAAGAGAAATATAAAGCTGTTTTGGTGTGCGCGATTGACCAATACAAAACGCTTAGACGTGCGTTATAAACATGTAGCATAATATTATATACAATTGTAACTATAGTTTATCATTTTGGAAATAACCGACGTTTTTTCTGTTGTATGCATATGTTAAACTTAAAACTATGTTTAAAAACGCTTAATTGTTACACAGTCTTTGAGAATGCAAATTTAAATTCAAACATTATGTCGCGGATTCAGTATTCACTGATGTTCATCACTGAGCTCAGTTGAGCCTCGTTCTTGGAAAAAGGGGCTTAATGCATGTACGTAAAGTGTCTTCACGAATTAGCCTGTGCAGTCAACACAGGCTTATTTAGGGACGATACTTTCCGCCTAGACTGTTTGTTTTTTTTTTCAAAAGAATCTTCCTTTAAACGAAACATTTAAAAAATGAAAATTTTTACCCTGATTAGCCTGTGCGGACTGCACAGGCTAATCTGGGAAGAACTTAACGCGCATGCATTCAACCGAATTCTCCCAGAACGAGGCTCAATTAATGAATGTGAGAATGCTATGAGAATCGTGTGGCCCATTCACCATAGAAAAAAACGGATGTAAACTAACCAACTTCGTCTTAAAATTGAAATTCACATAATTTAAGTCTATGAAATTCAATTGAATCTTTTACCGGAGCAATTTCAAGAGCAAACCATGTCGAGACTACGACTATATAATACTGCTTGTTAACAAAAATAGTGAAATAACTGTCAATGCTCACGAAAATGACACAAATAGCGTCGTTGGAAATAAATCAAACGAAATATAAAACCAGCAAGAATTCAATGTTGATGTGTTCAAACAGATGTCTCATTGTTCGAGTAAGGCATGATGTATATGCTTTAAATAAAGTACATGTATATTCATTCATTCACTCACCGTATTCGAGCGTAAAATGTGAGTGGCAGATGTGTCGACATGTGACGTTACCTTAAAGTTACGAACCCACAAATTACAAGTCAGATTTTGCAAGCCAGTATGACTTACAAGCCAGTGTGATTTATCAGACCAGTGTGGCTTACAGACCAATGTGACTAAACAGGCAAATATGACAACTCAACCAGTGTAACGTTAACCTCAGAGATTTAAGGCAGCCAGCATAGCTGGATCAAATCCATGTCGTTATAACCACCGACGTGATGATAGGCATGTTGTACAATAATTTCCCCGTCGTTATTTTTATTTTTATTTTTTTTCAATTTATGTATTTTATGTTTTTATTATGAACCTGAACTTTTACTGTTATCAAATTATAAAAGAAAATGATACTACTTTTCATAATATAATATCGTACGATTCCCTTATATCGAGCGTAGCCTGATTTCGATCACTGTTTACATTAAGAGCGCGGCTCTCGTGGAGACGTCACAAGCATGCGCTCTGAGCATTTTGTTTAACTAACATTACTTCGCTTAAAAATAAATACAGACACGACCACAGGAGGGAAGCTCATAGTATTTTTTAAATATATAATGCTATAATAGAAACAGGGAGTGCAACTTCATTTGCCGTAAAACTACACCATCTTTACTGTAAACCATGGAAATCGAACGATGTTAAACGAATCAACTACCGGTACACACCGGTTGTTTTCAAAAGCTAATAAAATAATTTAACAGGAAAAATTAACATCAGTACAATTGATCCAATAGTATTTCGATACCAGCCCTCAGAAAAATTGACCCATGTGCAAAATCGTGTTTGGTCGGACACAAGTGTGTCCACATAGAGATTTTCCATGTCGATCACTTTAAAGAGCTAAAACTCAATAACCAAGTCATTAAACGGTAGATAAACAGCACATGTATGCACAGTAAACATTTTTCAATCGATTACGATACCTATTGTTATCGAAAAAGTATGGTAAACACCATTTTTCGCGTCTTTCGATCCGCGAGTACAAACCCTTTGATGACGTCAGAGATTTTCTAAAACAAAATACGATTGGTCGGTTTTCATCAATTTCTCACTCACCTTTTTACAGAGGTCCTCGGGAAATTCCGCCCAACCAATAAAAACACCCGTAGCAAATTTATGCTTTATTGAATGTCGTCAGAGGATTCCCGTACTTCCTTTTAAAAATTAAAGCTCCGGGTTGTATATTTACAAATCGAAGTGAAAAACACATTTGATGGTGTGTAAATGACTCTAAAATGTATTGTTATCGATTCATTAATGTTTATTGAACGGGAAATAACCTTTTAAATGACGAACAGTCGTGCAATCTTTGTGTTTCTGCTGTTTGAAACGATCGGAAATTGAAGTTATATTGGACATACTTGTGTCCGACCAAAACAAAATCCGTGAATGTCAACTTCTGAGGGCTTGTATCGAAATACTGCTGGATCAATGGTACAGATGTAAATTTTTCCTGATAAATTATTTTATTAGCTTTCGAAAACAACCGGTGTGTAGTTGATTCGTTAAAAAGTGTTTGAGTTACATGGTTTACAGTAAAGATGGTGTAGTTTTTCGGTAAATGAAGTGCACTCCTTGTTTCTATTATAGCATATATATATATATGTGCTTCTCTTCGGTGGACACGACTAAAATTAGTTCAAAATAAGTATAATTGCATTTCAAAATCTTACTTGAACTGAAGTAATCCAAATTTAGCCCAATTCCATTCAATTTTCTCGGTACTCTTCATTAAAATTGCACATAAATTGCAGACGACTGAGCTAGTATAAACACAACAATTTTATGTATTTGATTTATTTTAAAGAAAAGTCTTTTACGTTTTCACGATTCGCAGAAAATGTAGCATGAAACAATATGTGCACATCGCGAAAATAGGTGACTTGACGATATACACATGTTCAGTGGGTATACCCTGCCCCGATTGGATGATAATTTTTTCAAATTTTTTAACGGTAACATATATGTCGAAATTTAATTTGAACAAAATGCGAACGTTTGCGTTTTTGCAATTCTTGATCACTTTTACGTGTCAATAATGCTCAACAGAAGATTGACCATTAAAACAAAAACTTCTTAAATTGTTAACAGTAGTTATAAAAAAAGTAAAATTATTGTTTCTGTTTGTATAGGCCTAAATGTGTTCAGTTAATCGAATTTTCGAAGTTTTGTTGGCCTAATGCCTATCATAATCGAGTACTCTTGCATTTCGGATGTGATGTCTCGATACCAGGTAAACAACGCGCGTAGTGGATGTAATTTGCAGGTGTACATGGCACTATTGGCATTGCGTGTTTAAACACGCTGTAAATAAACAATTATGACATGGATTAATAGGGCATTAAATAAATCTTTAAAGGTAAATCTGTTATTGCGACATTGTTTGCATTAATTTACTAAATTATTTTACCAGTTTCCTTAACCGCTCGATTCAAGGTAATTGGAGAATACTTAAAAACATTTTAATGGCATATATTGTATGTGAGAGCAAGGAACGACAACTCTGTGTGGAGATTGGTGTCATGTTTGCTGTCATGTGCCAAACCAGTATGACTTACAGACGCGGGGCAGTTTCCAGATCAGTATTACTTAGCAGACCAGATTGGCTTAGCAATGCAAGATTGATTCAGCAGGTTATAGTGGCTTAGCAATGCAAGATTGATTTATCATACAAAAGTGGCTTAGTCAGGCAAGATTAATTAATCAGGCTATAGTTGCTTAGCAAGGCCAGATTGATTTATGAGGCTATAGTGGCTTAGAAAGGCAAGATTGATGTATCAGGCTATAGTGGTTTAGCCAGGCAAGATTGTTTGATCAGACTATTGTGGCTTAGTCAGGCAAGTTTGATTTATCAGGCTATAGTTGCTTAGCAACGCAGTATTGATTTAGCAGGCTTAAAGTTGCTTAGCAAGGCACGATTGATGTATCAGGCTATAGTGGCTTAGCAAGGAAAGATTAATTTATCAGGCTATAGTGGCTTAGCAAGGCAAGATTGATTTATCAGGCTAAAGTGGCTTAGTCAGGCAAGATTAATTAATCAGACTATTGTTGCTTAGTAAGGCAAGATTGATTTATCGGGATATAGTGGCTTAGCCATATGACAAACATATTTGAAACTTATATCATCGCGTTTTATATAATGGTGACAGGAGAATGATAGAGCTATGCTCGGAACCAGTCATATCTCAGCGCGGACGTCTGTCTAACTCAATAATTCTGTCTTAATTAATGCATCACTCTGATTTAGCATACCAGAGTGACTTAACAGGTCAGATGTTCTTAATAGTTTTGCATAAACTGACAGATCGGGACAAAAAAGAAAAGAATTTAAACAATCTTAGTAATGGAATTAACTCAAGTAAAATAACCGATATTATATTATGCAACAATAAAAGCAACCGACTTCCAATTCAGATGGTGCTGGATTTGTTTGTTTTTATATTACCGGCGGGACTAAGGTTTTGACGATGTATTTAAACACGCTATTTGGACTACATGTAAGTATAAAAACAGACATAGGGCGATGTTCTTTCTCCTACTATTTGTATAGTCAATTTTATTTCCGCATACCAAGTAAAATAAAAGCTTAACGGTGCACTTTCAAGAATCTGCATTGACAAAAAAGCCAAGACGCGTTTAAAAAAACACTATTTTGTCACAATTAAAAGATGAAAAATTTATTAACATGTACTTATAAGAACTTTCGTTAATGGACAATGATCTAACGATCCTGTTGCAGTGAACACCTACCTTGATTTTTATTTTTCATTTTTAACAATCTGCCAAAATGTTTATCAAAAGTATCATTTAAATACCAGTCATTGAAGTTAGAATATAACGCGGAATAAGTAACAATATATGTGGGTTTTCTCATGGAGAATGAACACGAGTATTACTTATCCTAATGATTTATAATATATCGGTTTCTGGAATAAGTTTATTTCACATAAATCACGAATTTATTTATAAAATGCAGTTTAAGTATAAACACACATGTGAAATACCGTAAAACCTGAACAAACACACCCAACATAAACATTCTCAATGAATACCATTATGATTATACAATTCGAAAATAAACTCGGGTTTAACCGCAAAACGTTGGTGAAATCATAAAGGTCGATCTACCTATACTACTGTATTTTTAGAAATGTTAGTGGAAACAAAGAACACGTTCTTAAGCTACTGTTATCAGATATATGCTCAGAAAAGAACGGTTAACATGGTTAGATAAATTCGTTGCACTGCTTCTTACTGACCCTTTACGGAGTATTAGGCCGGATAATTATTATATGAATAATTAAACCATGTATGCATAGCGTCTAGAAAAAGGCCTTGGCGAACAGCGAAGACCCTGATTAGACGCCGCATGATGCTGTCAGTAAGAAATATTCTAAATATACAAATAAGTATACTAGACATCCCTAATTTTGGAAATAAATTGATCCAATTTAGAAGGATGGAAGAGTCCACTAGTAATAAATGGGTTAATCACGACGAATGGAGTCTTTCAGAAGCCACACAACTACTGAACATTTTATCGAAAGAACCATTGATTAAAATAAAGATATTACATGGAATAAGAAACAACATACATACATGCAAACGTTTCAAATAAACTTATTTATCAATTTGCTGACCGAAATCACACCGCATGGGGGTCTTTAAGAAGCCGTTAAAATACCGATACATGTTATACGGAAAAAAAGCATATCCGAAATAAACTACCACATTAAATACATGTTATCCGAAATAAACTACCACATTCAATACATGTTATCCGAAATAAACTACCACATTCAATACATGTTATCCGAAATAACCTACCAAATTGGGCCCGTTCATGCGCTCGCTCACGTGCCACAGCGACTGTCCCGCCACGATGGCGCGGTCATACGACACCTCCACGTTGTCCATGCGGACGCCGTACCCCAGCTGCCGGTCGACGATGCGGATGTCCGCCCCTGCCTCCACAGCGTACACTATGTCCCGGACACTTCCGGTGATCACTGTGCCGTCCTGGGTGTGCGAGTAGATAGGGTCGGGGTATTTGCTGAAAGGGAGGCTTAGTTACAATGGTGGAATTCAATGTTTATGTTTTATACTTCTGTAAAATATCTATATTTACAGCTCTGGGTCGTTTATTGCATTTACATGTTTTGTCTTCCTCGTGAGGCAATCAAAGTACAGAAAAAAGTCCCGAACGATCTTATACTACTGCTTTCTAGATGAATGCAACATCTACATCATTTGCAAGTGTTCATTCTACTCAATCGCCACACATCATGTGTGATTTGATTACAAGTGTTGTTGTTTGTTTTTGTGATGGTGAAATTAAGATGGTGCTGGTTGCTGCTCGTGCTATTGTTGTATAGGTGACGAAGTGGTGGTGATTGAAATGATGATGATGATGATGATGATGATGATGATGATGATGATGATGATGATGATGATGATGATGATGATGATGATGATGATGATGATGATGATGTTGGTGGTGGTGGTGGTGGTGATGATGATGATGATCATGGTGGTGATGATGATGATGATGTTGATGATGATGATGATGATGATGATGATGATGATGATGATGATGATGATGATGATGATGATGATGATGATGATGATGATGATGATGACGACGACGACGATAATGATGATGATGATGATTATTATTATTATTATCATTATTATTATTATGATAATGATGATAATAATCTTATTAAAAAACAGAATGTAACTCATGTCAAGATCATCAAGTAAGGTATGCTGTTTTATTGAGCACAACGCGTCTCCAGAAGACAACGCTGTTGTACACGTACCGTATATACCACTGCATATCCACGTAGTCCCCGTTGATTCCCGCCGACACGTGGTTGCCGATGAAGTAACGAGCCATGTGCACGTGACCTGTCGAGCAGAGGTTGACGAACCAGAAATACGGCACTTCCTGGAACGTATCGTAGGACGCTTTACTCACGTGGAATAGCGCCTGGGCGCAAACGTTATTCCGGATCGTCTGGGTATTTTGGACGCTTGTCAGGTAACCACCTGGGCCCCAAGAGGGAACGAATATTCTGAGATCGGCGCCCGCCAGCATGGCGCGAATTAGGGTCTCCTTTGACCCATACACGGTCGTTCCGTTTCCGCTGTTAGCATACACGAGTTCCCATCTTTGATGACATCCGACTGGAATAGGAAAACAAAGCCATCGGTCTTGGTCATTTCATGCCTGTACATGTGTGTTAAATATTTGTAAAATGGCCCCGTATTTCGCACCATGCTCTAAACCCATTTATGCCTAGTGGACTCTCCAATCCTTCTAAATTGGATCAATTTATTTAAAAAATTGGGGAAGTCTAGTATATTCATTTCTATATTTAGAATATTTTTTACAGAATTCCTTTAAACAAACAGCGCAGACCCTGATGCATCGTCTCATCTGGGTCTACGCTGTTTGCCGAGACCTTTTTTACAGACGCCAGGCATACATGGGTTAAAGTGGAGTCTATAAGAGTATATGTGGTAGCTTTGTAAACGTTCTGTTTCTTATTTTACAATAAAAACATCATTAACTAATATATTACTTTTATATTTTAATCTTAAACGTGGATATATCATTGAGTTTTCATGAAGAAATGAGTATACATTTTTGTTCAGTCGTCTTTGTATGAATTTGAACACGCATTATTCTGTGTACATCCATTCCAGTCGCATTGTATAGACACCAAATTGTGTATGAACAAATTCAACCCCATCGTCCCAGTCGACCATTAATTAAAAGCCCAGACATTTTTGACATAACTAAGTAATAAACAGTCAAAGCCGCATCGTAAATTAAAAAACAAACAAGCATAAATTTATTAGTTTCAAGCATACAGAGAAATTAATCAGACAATTTAAAGTTTTTTTACTTTTACACCCAAAAACGCTGTCTAACAAGCTCGTTGTTATTACATACTAGTTTATCGTCACCAATCGCGTTAATTCAGATTTTGTTGCAGCTGAAAATAATGTACATGTATATGTGTTCCATACAATCCCACCTTTTTACGAAAGTGTGACTCATCTAATATGAATATCACATGTAGGTTATGATTCCGATGTTGTCAGATTACGAATGATTTCATGATGAACACACTAACAACGACAGAGTGTAACAAACATTGGCGATTAAATGCAATTTAAATTTTAAAAAAAAGATGTAATACGGCTACACTGTACTTACATCCCCACGTGCCTGTCACGTGAGCGAGCACGACAAACACGAGCACTAGAATAGTGTGCATCTTACACCCAGTTGACTGCCCTAAAAACGAAAACAAATGTAACAATATAAAGAAGTGAAACTCCAGGTGCTGGAGCAGTATTGAATTTTCATTAAAAACAATTAGTAGGTCCTTTATTTAAGGCAAGTGACCGATTGCCCAAACAGTACAAAACAGCACAATACAGCACAATACAAACCAAAATAGACACAAAATATGAATAAAGCTGGGGTCACCGCCTTGGAACGGTCAATGCAAAGCATTGGGGGTTTAAACCTGGTTATAGAGCGCTCAACCTCACACTTGGCCCAGCAATATTCATAATACATTTAAGTGTATTAGCATTGTAACTCAAATTAAACAATAATAAAAGGGAATTAAAACGCATTCAATTTAATTACTATTCAATTACTCAATTGCATTGAAGATACAAGAGTAACAGAATTACAACTTTTTGACGAACGATCAAATAAAACTATTAACAATTGTCAACTACATTCCTTCTTTATAGAAAAGATTTGAGAATATAGAATCATAGAGTTAATATCTCAGATAATCATCGCGCAAATACAGGAAGAAGCAGCAATGAAATATTTATTTAAGGAATTCGGCGTTGATTGCAAACATGATAGTACCGCATAAAGAAGTATCTATACTTGCATGTAGTAAAATTAAAACCTTAATACTGCACTTATTTGAACTCAATTATGCAATTCCTTGATTAACTTTAAAAGTTGATTGTATTAACTGTTTATACAGTTTATACGAGTTATTATTGTTCGTCTAGAGATGCTTAAACGTTTATGTTGGATTATGTAATTTATATATACCATCTATTTGGCCACGCACTCGTGCAATCGAAAACGAATTTTACAGGTACTAGTATTGTGTATGTGAATTAAACGATTTTCCACCTATCTTGACAATATTAGAAGGGTTTTATTCGCACAGTGCAAATAAATTGCATTTGTCGACAGGATTTCATTGATGTATTTCCCTATAAGTGGTGTTATTTCACATCTTGAAAGCAATACTGTGTTATCATCATAAGGCGTTTATCGATATTCCATTCTGTCTCATCCACACGATCTACTGACCGAACGCTGAACCATGTAATTCTGCGAGTTGGCATTTAACGCTTAATTGTAACTGGGCCAAAATTGTGTCAATGTGACGTATGAACACGCAGAGAATTATCCGGATTTCCTTACATTGAAAAGTGTTACATCCTCTACGATGTACTCGTTAACCTCCAAAAGAACGCAGTAACGTCGCCAAAGTTCTGGGGATGTCTCTCAAATCAGGCAATGAAATAGTCGGGTATATGTATATTCATTGGGGTCTACTGGCGGGAAATTTCCTCAACCTTTTATAAGCTGCCGATAAGGTCATTTAAGCTGATAGGCAATGTGATACTGCTACGTCGAAAAAATGACTGTTAATTTTAAATTCCATTCGGTTCGCTCACCATACACCATTGCGGAAGGCTCGATTGCAAGAATTTTGTTGAACGGAAGATTCTTAATGTACTTAGATACACGCTGATAACGGATCACATGAACAGATAAAAGACGATACGCATGTAAAAATGAATGTATTTATTTATTTACATTTAAGGTCATTAGCACATACAAATATATGACATATGAGACATAGAATATATCACAGATTAAAAAAAAAGACTACGTGATTTAAAATTTCAATTTAAGAGCATCAAATAAAACGCTGTTGCTGCATGCATATTTTTTAACAAAAGTATGTTCATATGAGCATGAATGCTAAGGACCTATGGATAACCCATTAAGCTGAAAGCTGATTTCCAAAGGGGACCATAAAACACACACTGAAAAAGCAATGTGATTAAAAGATACAAAACCATATGAACAAACAACATTAACTCTTCACAATTAAGATTTTGGTAATGTACAGTATTGATCATTAAATGTTTTGATTCCTGTTAATGGATCTAGTCCATGGCAATGTGTGCGCAGTATATCAATGCAATGCAGCACTGCCGAGGGGATGTGATTTTGTGCGTTGCGTTTAAAGGGGCCTTTGCACAGATTATTTCATGTATTGAAGTTTTTTGTTAAATGCTTTATATTGATAAATGTAAACATTGGATCTAAAAGCTGCAGTAAAAATAATAAAGAAATAAAAAAGTAACCCTCATCTGGGCTCGAACCACTGACCCCTGGAGCAAAAGTACATTTATATCGCCTAGACCACTCGGCCATCCGTGCTCATACAATGAGTGATGACTTTTATACTTTATGTAAGCAATCCTCGTAGTATCACAAAATATAACGACAACAACAGAACTGTCTAAATTATTCAATCGTTTTGCGTTGCAACAATTGATAATTTTCAAGTATAATGGATATTTTAGAGCATGGTAAATATTCAGTACTACTGTTTGCTCGCAAATATCATAACTACAACGACAATTTGCGAATCTGAAACATGTATTTTATTTAGTTAATTTACCGAAACGTGAAAAGGCCCCTTTAATTTTGTTACTATGTAACTTAAAAGATACACCGAGTGTAACGGTAATAATGTTCACTAGTCATGTTTAGTTAATGTTAAAAGCAAGAGCTGTGAAAATTAAAAACAGATGTTACATGTCAAAACTGTGACTACGAATACGCCAAAGTTATAATATTTTTGTGATCTGACAGCTTATTAAAAAAGCCATCTGTCGTGTTGGCATATTAACATAAGATGCCTTATTGTCTCAGTCAAACCATAAGTTGTGTTTACCGTCCTGTGGGTCAACAGCAGCCATCGCATTCACGAGTACAATCCTTCCAAATATGGAACTATTTTCAGTTGTTACTGTTTCTAATTTAATCCGAAGCAGCGCATTTTTCTACCAAAACAATAGTCATTTTATAAAAAGAATTTAGACACAATTGTCAGAAGAAAAAAGAATGTTACGATTTTATCGTGATGGTTGTTTTGCGGTACTTAACACAGTGACCCCCACCCCTTCCACCTCGCCCCACCCCCACCCCCCAAAAAATGAAATTAATTATCATTCGCTCTATAATGCTGCCTTCACCTTTATTAAAACATATATGGCTTTTAACTATCCTTAGTAAAAGTATCTATGTCAGCACTTCAGATATGCGACATTAATAAATGTCATAAAAAAAGTTTAACGTGCTATTTGTAAAGAAGATAGCAGTAAGTATGCATTGTTACGAAGACTTTTATTATAAAATAGATCTTCCTTGTCTTGGCCGTGTCAAACTTACGTTTTGTCGTAAAAATGCATCTTTAAGACCATAGTGTATATCACCTTCTTCTTATATGATAGCTTTTAACTGGTCCTCATACAGTTTCGCGAATCATTTAACATTGACCGTCTTTTATACATTACTTGGTTCCCAGTGTCGTGAGTCCCGCCACGATTGTCGCGATTGGCCACACGCACATCGTATTCCGTCACTGAGATTTTCTTCTTTAATAAGTTTGGAAGCGTGCCCGTGCGTTATGATACTCGGTTGAATTCTGTTTTAAGAATAGACAATTACATCTCGAACCAAAAATTAAACCCGTGCAAAATAAGCGGAGTCTTTTTCAGACCCCGCCCATTGTTTAACCCTCTGAACATTGTCCAGACATTATATATAGCACCGCATCTCTCCCAAAAATGGACACACAAAAAAGTTGTTATGGTATGTTTCAAAAGAGTTGCACGATTGTATCTCAATCCGAAAGATCGAGTCCCATGTATTGGTACGTTAAAGGGGCCTTTTCACGTTTGAGTTAATTGACAAAATTAAGAAAAGTTGTTTCACATTCGCAAATATTCGTTTTAGTTATGATATTTGTGATGAAACAGTAATACTGAACATTTACCATGCTCTAAAATATTCATTGTATGCATCTTTTGACGATTTAAAAACCTGAAATTATAAAGCGTTGCAACGCGAAACGATTTAATAATTTGGAGAGTTCTTTGTTGTCGTTATATTTTGTGAAGCTTCGATGCTTGCTTATATAAAGTATAAAATACATCACTTGTTGTATGAGCTCGGATGGCCGAGTGGTCTAAGCGGTAGTCTGTTACTCCAGGACTACAGGGGTCAGTGGTTCGAGCCCGGTTACATTTTTTTCTTGTTTTTAATTGTATTCTTTTTGTTTTTTTGTTTTGCTCCACTGCATTGTTAAGAATTCAAGTTATTATAAAATTGTAATGATATAATATATATATTATTGACTGGACAATTATTGAATTGAAACATAAAAGCTTATTTGATAAAAACTATACTTGATTCATTTATAATATACGGCGATAGAACATTAAATTAACAACATTTTAGATAAGTGTCAGTGTTTAGGTACAGAGTTATATGTTTGTAAATACAAGTGTTTATTCTTTTACAAATAACTTTTAGTGCCAGATGAAGTAAGAACCTGCTATGCCGTAATATTTAAGGCACCAAATCATTGATGCGTACGATTAAATGTATTACTTGCAAATGATAACATAAATAATTTCATATTCTTCATAACTATTATATTTTATGTAAGTGATTATGTATTAATTTGAATTTATTTACTTTTTAATGACGATTTCACATTTTTAAATTTATCTTTCAACGTGGTTTAGGAGATATATGCTGGCATCTGTCCGAAGGAAACTTCTTCTTGACTATATATGCAAAGCATCCGTACATGAAAATAGTCATATATTTATGTGCTCAATTCAGAATAAATGTTTCATATTTTCAATCTTGTTTTCTAAGAATAAACGAAGGTTCATTTATTATACAATAACATTTTTGAATAACATGGATTACATTTCCGCAACAAAAGCATCAGTGTTTCGGCTTAATAGATTTAAAAAGGGGCAATTATCGCTTACTTTTACGAACTTTCTTTTCTCCTGTTTTTCCCCACATATTTTAAGCATTTGCTTAATAAAAATTGTATCAGGTTCAAACGTTAATTGTATTTAGATGTATATCAGAATATTTATATCTCATTAGTCTGAGTTGGTAAACATTTTTATGCCGTGTTTATGTATTGCAAGGTCATTGTTTAATGCACACGTTGAGAGGTTAATAGAGGCGACGTTAATAAACAATTATGTTTATGTGTGTCCAAAAGAGAGCCGATATAAATAACGGAATAACAGTTAATGAGTAACAGTGTAAAAGCCATCAAGCTCTCATGTTTGACATGAGAGTATCGGATACGCAAATAAACACGACCAGCGCAAGATAACATCGGCATGTTATATGGCTGTCATTGGCAATAATGAGCCAATAGTATCAATATAACTACTGCGGCCTTTATCATGGTCAATTATGCCTAGCGTCTAGAAAATAAGGCCATGGCAAACAGCGTAGACCCAGATGAGACGCCGCATGATGCTGCGTCTCATCTGGGTCTGCGTTGTTTGCTTAAATGAATTTCTGTAAGAAATATTCTAAATATAGAAATAAAAATACTACACATTACTAATTTTTGAAATAAATTGATCCAATTTAGAAAGATTGGAGAGTCCACTAGGCATAAATGGGTTAAACGTCGTGTAAATAAATATAAAAAAAGAGCCGCGCTCTGTTAAAGCCACACACTTTGCCTCTGACCTTGAAATGAAATACATATTAATCAATACATATAGATGCAATTAGAAAGTGTGCAAAATTGTTATTAAGTCTATTGCCTTGTTACAAGTAATTTATTGTTTTTCAAACGGTACTGCTTTTAAAACCGAAAGTAGGATTTCTATACGTATACGTCCATTTCGACAAACGCGATTATCTTTAAGCTTTAAAGCGCAAAGAAGACGGATTTCTATCTTGTAACTACCAGATATATTCTCATTGGCATAGATAAAATATGTTTCTTATTTATACTTAAATTTACTATGCCAACCAAGTTGTGTGGCGTTAAAACGAGCTTGATGCATGTGCGTCCCAAAATAGTCTTCTCAGTCCGCTCACGCTTATTATGGACGACGCTTTCCGGCAAGACTGGATTTTCCTTTTACAAGTAACTCCCTTTAAACAAAGCCTGATAAGCCTGTGCGGGCTCTTGTGCTAATATGGAACGACACTTTACGCGCATGCATCAAGCTCAGTTTTCCCAGAGCGCCGCTTGTATGGAACACATAACGAGCAGATGTATGTAGTACAGGTAGCAGCGGCAGCAGCAGTTAACCTGTTGTTTTTTTTTATAAAAAATAAATGTCATAAGTAATCGCACCATTAATTATCATCATAGTACGTCTTATGTTAGACACAGTAATGTATGACCTGTTAAAATTCATGACAAAATTGCAAAAAAATGTCGTTTTAATCTATAATTAGACGAATTGAAATCGCACATCTGTACGAAAGGTTATTTATGGATTCAGAAACGAAGATGCGTCGCTCGATTTGACAAAACCACGTTATACGTGTCATGCGCGTGATAATATTTCAAAATGTGTGCTCTGTGTGCTCGCTTGTTTGCTTTTGCTGTAAGCCCAACCTCCGCGCAGAGATATGACTGTAACCAGCATAGCTGGATCAAATTCCTGCCTTCATAACAAACCAAGTAATGATAGCCTAGCCACGTGGAACAATAATTTTACCGTTGCTTTCTTTACTTGTTTTAATAAAGGTTATTTATTGTTTAATACGAACATAAATTTATAAACTTTTTTCAAAATATATAAGAAAAAAGATACTACTTTTTATAATAGAATACTTAAACAAGAACAAAAAATCCTACCAAATCTGTTAGCATTTTCTTGTGTTTCAGGACCTCTGTACATATACATGTAGGAGCATGGAATGACAACTCTGCATGGAGTTTGCTGTAGGCCGTCTATAGTAAAAACAGGATCTAACGTATTTTACTTATCGGCTTATATCGGAACAAGCCGCGTAAAGCATCGTAAAACGGACGTCAAAACAAAAAAGCAGAACCTGATAACAAACGATGATTATTTTGTACATTATTTGAAAAAAAAACGCAAACACAAATGACAGCATTTCGGACGTTTTAAATCTGTGTTAAATTCAATTTTCTGCTCACTTGTTTTTACAGGGGGTAATCACGTGAAAACAGGATGGAGATGGGAGCTGTAATTTTGTGACCCGCTAAGAAATTTCCCAGCAAACAAAGTCGAGATATAAAGCGAATCTTAACACCAAATAAATGCTAATGACTTACGTGCAGATATGGCTGGAAGCGACATTAAAAAAAATAAAGGGTATTAAACGGCGAAAAATACCTGCCTCGGCCCTGTCACGCTTTGTTTTTGTCCTTGAGAATTGGGAATGAAATTACTTTAGACTTCGCAACTGACATTATCTTTGCTGTATAAAATAACGGCATACAGGAATATGTGATCACTGTCCTGGTTTGGATCACAATATCAATAAACACCAAACGTGTTTAATTTCATTGACACACTTGATATGACAAGTTTATTTTGCGACGTTACGTTGTAGCAGATATTAACCGGTAAACGTTATAATTTTATGCATTCTAGCATATTCTACTGCTGTAATAACAATGCAAGTTCGGCATACAATAGTTTACACACAAATTAAATGTAAGCGTTCGACAAGGTGCTGCTTGTCAACAATAAACTATATATCTTCGGTTATTAAAGAAGTCATTAATAAACAGTGGCAGTTGTATGCATGACATATGTGCAAATCAAATATTTTATTAAAACACTGATCAATAAAGATATATGGCAAACAATAATGCAGTCGGATGCAAGTTTAAAATATGAAGGGATTTGAAATAATAAATGAAAGGTACTTGAAGCAGACATTCGATGATAAGCATGGTCGGACGGCAAAGAGTACACCCCGTTTCCACAGAGCGCTGATAAATTATAACTTCTAAAATGTGTCAGTTTCCGTATGTGAGTGTAATGACATGGGCACAAATGAATGTTTCCTTTATCATTTAATCAAGTTGAAGGACAGGAAAAACATAATAATGGCTGTATGATGTTGAAATCATGGAATTTCAATTCAAGCCGAATAAAGCAATGATCAACGGTCATATATTTTACTGAAGCATGTACCCGGCGTCGTTTTGTTACACATGTTTATATCAGCCATCCTCATCGCAATTAAATGGTATTTTCATTACAAACATTTATTGAACTTTGTAAAGACAAACTTCGATTGCAAAAACACTTCTGATGTTTTTCAGTTTCATGAAATTTGTAATGATCATAATATTATATTATTTCAAATCTCCGTAAGCCCATGTCCGATATAAGCACGGATAGACACGGCAGTCCCGGATCGTTCCGGATCCCCCCGGACAAAGATCCGGGACAATCCGTGGCATTTGGGCTTTAAAGCGTCGACGGTTTTTCAAAGACGTCAACCCGATGACAACACGGCATCTACACGGACAACTCGCCAGCAATACGCCATCAACACGGCGCCCAGACGGCCTGTCCCGGACAATCACGGAAGAGCTATGAACCTACACGGCAGAGGCATGGATAAACACGGACCAACACGGCGCCCACACGGACCATCCCGGACCTTCACAACAACGACATAAAGAAACACGGCAGCGATACGGACAAACACCGCAGCGATACGGACAAACACGGCAGCGATACGGACAAACGCGGCTGCGATACGAATAAACACGGCAGCGATACGGACCTCACATGCTCAGCCCCGTACCAACAATAACTTGTATAAAAGCAAGTTGATTTTCGGTGATTCAATAATTCTGCAATCAACTCTCGAATGTGTGACCTTCTATACATTGCTAAAACATCAAAATACCACATACAAGGAAACGTATAGTCAAAGTGAGCGTTCCAGCTCCCAAAAAGATCGTAACGAGCAGCATCCGCTACCTATGAAGAACAGCGCCAACAATAAGAAACAGGCTCGGGGCCTATATCTAGATTGTCATTACATTTACAAGTAGATCAACAACCATCAGCACCACCTACAGAAATTGACGCCTAAAGAAAAAAGACGTCCCTCGTCATTTCAGAGTAAATGGAGGTCATCATGGCCAATTGGCATAAATAAAGCCCTATGATGAACACAAAAAGCATTGCTGTCTAATTGCACACAAATTTATTTGTAATCGGCATGAGGATTATGGAATGGTACTAGTTGTAGTACAATGAGCTACCACATTAAGGACTTTGCACGGCGATGTGATTCCCGCCCAAGGCAACCATACAGTTGTGCAACCAATGTGTCAACAAACGATCTTTCAGATGACAATAATGTAGTGACGTCACCATCTATGTATAGAATGGTTATGCAACCACAATCGGTCGCCGAACTGCTTGGCGATGCTCTTCTTCTCATCTGGCGTTTCAGAAAAGGGCATTGGTTCCTCAGCAAATTATACAACTACGCAACGCAGACCGAAAGGATGTCCTTTGAGATGGTGTTGTGTGCGACCCGAAAGTCATACATCAGAGAGCTGTAACTGTCCCCGAATATACGAATTGTGCATAACAGTATGGATTGCCTGTTTTGTATATAGAATATGTTACTCCACTGTTAGCTTGTTAGCAGATGAGATGCAGGGAAGAAAGTATTTTGAATTTCACTCTGCTTCACGCTGTCTGCTTCACGCTGATTTATTATTATAGCTTCTGACAATGCCAGAAAACACGTTCATAAACAGTACATTATTTCCACGTATTATCAAGTTTGTAGATTTCTAAATGTTAACGACAAATATCCTATGTCAATTGCCCCGTGTTGTAAAAACAACCGTGCGGATAAATATTTCACTACTTTTCAATTGCGGCGGCATGAGCTGTTTTAAGTCACTATACGCATGTCGGCAGTGTCAGATGAGATAACAGTGGTATATCAAGTACATTCAAAACTTATCAAGCTGTCAGATTTTGTGGCATAGCATTTACATATTAGAAACAATATATACATATGCGGACTGTCGAATGAAAACGTTTTTTTTTGTTGTTGATGCTTTTGCTTGTTAATTGTTGTTATGTGCGGGTTTTTCCGCTTACACGTGGTATACAATTATGTTTACTTGAGTCATTACCACTTTTAACAAAATTAATAGGCCAACAACTTAAGTCGGTTTGCTTCCTCACTCGTGGTTAATTTGCGGAACATATTTTATTGTTTTTTATTCCTGCCATTAATTTGCAAGTAGATGTTGATATTCTGACGGGTAACTTTCAAGTACCTTTAAAACCCCAAAAATACTCAACATAGATAATTATTTGTAAAAAATTTCGAAAAATACAATTAACACATAAAACATCATTGTTCCTTAAAGCAATATCAACACTTTCCATGCAAGACATGATCTGCTGACATATATTTAACGAGATACAAAATGCGAGTTTTTATTGTCTGTGTTATGGCAAGCGGTTCGACGCATAATCCCAAGAAACTAGGTTTCTCATGACAACCTAGGTTCTCAGAATGAGAACCTAGTTTCTCGTGAGAACCTAGGTTTTCAAATGAAAACCTAGGTTCTTGTGAAAACCTAGGATACTAAACGAGAACTTAAGATCTCAGAATGAGAACCTAGGATACCAAACGAGAACTTAAGTTCTCAGAATGAGAACCTAAGTTCTATGTGTCTATGAGAACCTAGGTTCTCATGAAAAACCTAGTTTCTCATGAGAACCTAGGTTCTCAAGCGTAAACTAAGGTTTTCAAATGAGAACCTACGTTTTCATGAAAACCTAGGTTGCCATAATTAACCTCCAGTTGTCTCCCATTGCTTGGTACAAGCTGGCGGCATATGTGTAAAATGATACGAAATAGGCGTGAAACCGTGAACGTTACTCCCCAAGAATGAAATTAGTAAAGTAATCGGTCGACATTGGTCTTAATACGTTAATAAAAAATTAAACTGTTTATGAAATACATCTTTAATTGTAAATATTATTTTGAGACTAAAAATTGAAACAAATTCAGATCAATCGTTACATAATACATTGTTACAGCATTAAATGAGTTTCAGATATTCAGTTCCCTTGTTCGGGCCTCAAACGACTGTACGGTACAGTTTTCTATTTTAAATATGTCTGTGATATAGTAAGCAATGATTATGGTATAAATAAAAGTTTTATCTCTATTGTTAATGTGTAATAATGTATTATTCAATCGTAAGATATCGGCAACATTGCAAGAAAAACTTATGCACTAAAGACTTTGCAAACATATTTCAATAACTTGAGATATCTGCAAAAATAAAGTTCTTAACGGCGTGTTTTCATTCTGTCCAGCCCGTGTGTAATCGTATGTGAACCCCATTGATCCTGCGCCCTGAATTATATGTGTCCCGTATTCCAAACGAGCAAGTTTACGCCGTCCGACGCGTAATTCTGAAAACCTAGGTTCTCATGAGGTTCTCATGAGAACCTAGGTTCTCATAATGAAAACCTAGGTTCTTATGAGAACCTAGGTTCTCTGAAAACATAGGTTCTCAGGGAACCTAGGTTCTCAGAGAACCTAGGTTCTCAGAGAACCTATGGTTCCCAAATGAAAACCACGGATATGGCAAGCAGTTCGACGCATAATCCCAAGAAACAAGGTTTTTCATGAGAACCTAGGTTCTCATTCTGATAACCTAGGTTATCATGAGAACCTAGGTTTTCAAATGAGAACCTAGGTTCTCATGAAAACCTAGGTTCTCATTTGAAAACTTGGGTTCTTGAAGCCATGTGCAATCTTCAAGCGAGAACCTAGGTTCTCATTCTGAGAACCTAGGTTCTCAATCTGAGAACCTAGGTTCTTATGAGAAACATAGTTTATTGGGATTATGCGTCGAACCGCTTGCCATACTGTGTGACAATATATTCCACGTGAATTTCTCGCGACGTTAACCGAACATTTACGAGCGAAAGAGAGATTGGCTTCGGGCAGCTCATGAGAACTGCGTCGTCTTCCGACGCCGCTCGTAAATGTTCGAATATCGTCGCGGGAAATTATGATGGAATATATTGTCACACACACACAAAGAATAAGCATTTTGAATCTAGCTAAATCTATGTTACCATACTACATCTAACGTTGAAATTCTGACTATTGCTATAAACAGATAAAGAACAATGATTGTTCATGGGTTAACCTTATTTAACGAAATATTCGTTGATTATAAGTGCTTATGGGGCTTAAAAGATGTTGATTTTATAGAAATTCTTTTTCTCATTTATCATGACCAAACATTTATATATATTGTGTATAACCATAAAATCGTAGATAGAACGGATAACAAAAAGGGTCAATACCAAGGTGCTAGGATTTGACAGAACCTATTGTTCGTTCACTCTTGATCAAACTTTCATATTTTTATGTATCACTGAATAATGTTCATCCATAAATATTTTCGATGATATGTCTTATCTGACCATGTGTAATATTTACTTATTGTTCCTTTCCCTTGCACAAATATAAAGCAAAGCTGACTTTTTAGATGCCGTCGACTTAGATCTTTGCTTCAACAGCCCATGGGTTATCATTGCGATATGTCTTGTTATCTGTTTTCTGACGGTAACAAGTCAGCCAATAATTTTGGAAAATTAAATTCACATAAGTTATTAGCTATGTGGCCTGTAGTGCAACGATTAAGAACAGTTCCTTCAAAACGACTCGGTTACCAATTATTGCAACTTCATTTTTCATTCAATCTTACTCAAATAGCTCGTGCTGTGCATAACCATTTTTTTAATCATTGTCATAAAATAAATAAGATTGATAATGCAATTCTGGCTTTAGGTGACTGTGTGCGTTTGAGTTATTGACCAATTGACATACGAAAATAGGCAGATAGAGATTTTCTAAATTACTACATTTATTTATTTGTCCGCTTATTAGATGTCAGCTTAACTGGTTACATTCAATAAAATGTTGCTGACGTCATTCTGTGGTATAAGATTTATTGTTTTAACGATGAACATATATATTCGACTTGCCAAGAAATTTGATAGGTCAAATGTTAAAAGCCCCTACATGCTTTTATTACGTATCAAACGTGAATGATTGACTTTTCCGGACATTTATTGTCGACTTTATGAAGAATAATTAATAATTATTATAACTAACAATTCAAATTAGCATATATGCGTTTTCTGCTTAAAATCATTTGTATAAAACTCTGACGGTAAATACCGTTAAAATTGACGGTAGACAGCGTGTTGTCGTATTTTTATTTCGTCGCTAGTGTGTTTGTTTGTTTTTGTTTTTTTATTACTCAAACATTTAACTTCATATGTACTGTTTGCGTAACTGGAACGTAATTTTCATATTAAAATAACTCTATTTTTTATTCACATAATCTTGCACTTTAGACATGTACACAACAAACAATCATCTGAGTAGTACTAGTTTATTATTAATCACCGAATTCGACGAAAATTTAAGTAATAAGGTGGTATTCTTTATTCATTTGCTATGTATGACTTGATCTAGAAATTCGGTACGTTTGGTTAAATGTGTCTTCAATTTTCAAATTCAACTACAGTGACTGGTGTAATATGCGTGTATGCTATAAATTACTTTCATATTTTACACATAATGCCACGCTTTGTCTCTGAACGTTTTATTTCATCAATACAGAGGAGCTTTTTTCTAGCCGGTAAAAAAATATTGCGAAATGTTGCTTAGTACCTGTTTCTCTTAGTGATCATTGGTATTAAATTGTGTATAGGCAAGAACGTATAAATTAGGCATGACTAAATGGTACTTTTAATAAAATAATAATTAAATAAGTAATTACTATTTGTAGATATCCATGACGTTCTCAATGCAGTACCAAAAACTAGATATGCGAGTAGTTAAAGATATTTTACAAACTGCTTTTAGCGTCAAACAAACATGGAAAGAACACGAACTTTTGTGACATATACTTTGCTTTTTGTCATAAAGTTTTGCTGATTTTAGATTGAACTGTAGATTTTTTAAACCAACACCGTTAACATTTTAAAATTGTTTAATTTATGTTGGATAAAATCCTTTCTTTATTATTCAAAGTTTCAAAGGCGTAACACAGTAAGTGTATAACTCGTTTATAATCTACAATTTATCAAATACGTTTTATAAAGCTAACACCCTTTCCACATACTTTTAGTAACGTTTTGAATAATACATTTTTTACTTTTTAATTTCTTTTCAAACACTTAAACAAGCTTTTACTCTGCCGATCACAGTTTCATACGTGTTTCATTTTCTAGATTTATCTACACACTAACATAACATACCTGACGTTACCGCGTAAGTCCGTTTTAGCAACTGACGTTAACGTTGTTCATGAGCACTTGTCAAACGTTCTTTCTTCAGGTGACAAACGCACGTTTAATAACCACTTCGTAAGCCATCAGACTATTCATATACTTACCATACACTAAGAGATGAACGGCACATTGTTGCCAACGTCTAACCTTTCTTGACGTAAGGTCATACTCTTCCGTAACGTAAATGAAGTATTCGTCGATATATAATATTATCGTGATTCCTTTCCTTTTAAATGTAGCGTAATTAATGTTTCAGTTATAGCACTTAAGATAGCGCTTCATCTCCTTTCAATCAGTATGTAGAAGTTATCTCCTGTTAATCAGTACATAGGAGTTATATCATTTTAATAAGCATGTTTAATATAACTGCTTCTTATTAGTATGGAGAGGTAATCTCCTATTAATCATTACTTGTGAGTTATCTCCTAATTATCAGAACAAAGGCGTTCTCTACTTTTAATCAGCATGTTAAAGATATCTGGTTGCTATACATAAGTATGGGCAAGATTTCTCCTATTATTCAGTACGTTGGAGTTATCTCCTATGGATCGATATGTAGTAGTTATTTCATGTTAATCAGTATGTATGAGTTATCTCTTCTTGATCAGTATGTAGGAGTTATCTCTTGTAAATCAGTATGTAGGAGTTATCTCATGTAAATCAGTATGTAGGAGTTATCTCTTGTAAATCAGTATGTAGGAGTTATCTCTTGTTGATCAGTATGTAATAGTTATCTCATGTAAATCAGTATATAGGAGTTATTTGATGGTAATCAGTATGTAGGAGCTATCTCATGTTAATCAGTATGTAGGAGTTATCTCATGTTTATCAGCATGTAGGAGTTATCTCATGTTAATTAGTATGTAAGAGTTATAACATGTTAATCAGCATGTAGGAGTTATCTCATGTTAATCAGCATGTAGGAGTTATCTCATGTTAATCAGTATGTAAGAGTTATCTCATTTGTATCAGTATGTAAGAGTTATCTCATGTTAATCAGTATGTAAGAACTATCTTATTTTAATCTGCATGTAGGAGTAATCTCATATTAATCAGTATGTAAGAGTTATCTCATGTTAATCAGAATGTAAGAGTTATCTCAAGTTAATCAGCCAGTAAGTTGTATCTCATGTTAATCACTATGTAAGAGTTATCTCAAGTTAATCAGCATGTAGGAGTTATCTCATTTGTATGAACATGTATAAGATATCTGCTATTTATCAGTACGGAGAAGTTATCTCCTGTTAATCAGTACATAGGAGTTATCTGATTTTATTTAGCATGTATACGATATCTGCTTTTTATTATTTGGAGAAGTTATCTCCTATTAATCAATAAGTAAGCGTTATCTCCTTAAAATCAGCACAAATGAATTATCTTATTTTATTCAAAATATATATGATGTCTGATATTTATTAGTATGGGAAAGTTATCTCCTAATATTCAGTAAGTTAGAGTCATCTACTATGGATCGATATGAAGTAGTTATCTCATGTTTATCAGTATGTAGGTGTTATCCATATTAATCAGCATGTATAAGATATCTGCTATTAATATTATGGGGAAGTTATCTCCTTTTAATCAGTATGTGCGAGTTATCACCTATGTATCGGTGTGTATAATTTGTCTCCTGTTTATGAGTATGGAGGAGTAGTCTCCATTCCAACGCATAATCGTATGTCATAGAACCGGCTGATGGTCTGTCATTGCTGGCTTTGTCTTTTCGGGAGTGAATGAAAATTGAGTCATACCAACATCCAAACGGCGCTTAAAACCCGAAATTGGTCAAACGCAATGCTAAGGCAACATACACAAATTGAACAGTCGTTAGATAGAATCTGTAAGTGATTGTTAAGAATAATTTTTGTATTATAAATATTTGTATATATGTTTGCTTAACCAAAGTCAAACTATTTTAAATACAAAATGGTTTGGTTTACTTTTTTCATTTCGCATAATCTTACAACAAGTGCTAGCATTGATAAAAAAAAACATTTACTTTTCCGTTCATATTGCTCGTACTATGAATGAAAGTCAATCAAATTATGAATAATTAGACATGAGGACACAGTGTAACGTCGACTACAGCTGTATTCAACACAGCTCTACACTTTTAAACAGGATTTTACATGCATCATGGCATGAAACAGACATATGGAAGGGAATGTGTGACAGTCAATTCAAGTTGCTTAATGACAATGGTATATAGCTTTATGACAATTCATGATGACAATTCATGTTGCTTAATGACAACTCCGTGTTGATATAATAAATTTGCATGTTGGAATATGAACAAAATCTATATATAAAAATTATGGGCTATTCGTTACCAAGTTCCTGCAACTTGTGTGCGCCCTCGTGCTTCTTTACTCGGACTTGGAGCTGCTGGAACACAACCCGGATACAATCGTGATACGTCGTCTATCTCCGGACTCCTCCGTAAGATAGGCATTGAAATCCAGTGATTTATGGAATAAACCACCTGCTGATCCAGAGTGAACCCGGATCCTCATGCAGCCTCCTTCGCTGAGGAACCTCTTAAACGAGCAATGCACACAAAAATGCGCTTTTTCTCACCAACACTGTCCAGAATGCAATGAATCTTAATGATGAACGCACATAGAACATACATACAAAAAAAAACGCGCACTCGCGCACGCACATATGCATACAATTTGTAAACGCTAACATACACGCGCACGCACATAAATACATTTCTTCACGGAGAGTCAAAGCAAAACTAGCGTGTACGCAAATAGTATTGTTTCGACAAAAGTAGTCTAAACCCGGAAATTAACAACCACCTGCCACAGTTGGGATCTACACGTCGTCCATGTTGAAAGGATCACTACATGATCAAGAAATTGCTTGGTGTCCGCAGTTTTGATCACCAGCAATTCTGACCCTTGTGATATTTTTAAAGCAAACACATGCGAGCACTGTCGTTGGATGGTTGTTCATAACTAAGACCAGACATATTCAACGGCTTGCACAAAAATCAAAGGTCTCCTATATCGCTCTTCTGTGGTAGCTACCGATTCTATCGTTATTGGTTTGATCCCACCTAGAAAAATGCAACGTCATTAAGAGAACCAAGTGATCGTATAAATTCGGAGTGCCTTTGGGCATGTTCATAAGTACGAATTAATAAGGTATTGAAATAGAGCGATTCTCATGTTATTTTCACGTGCATATAACCAGCAACACAATCTGTTTTATTTGCTGCAACAGTTTGTCCCCTCGTTTGACCTTACTCAATGTCCAATCAAACGTCCTGAATTGTTCCGCCGGTTAGCCTGAATGAATACTGCTAATAGTGAATTGCCTAATTAAAACGTGTTTGCAAACACTAAAAATAGTTCTGTATTTCATGTTGGAACGGAATTTATAGAGAATTGAGAGTGACACGGGTACATATATAATGTTAAGATGATATAACAGCTTCTCACTCAATGTTCATATTTAACCCATTTATGCGTAGTGGACGCTCCCATCCTTCTAAATTGTATCAATTCATTACCAAAATTAGGGATGTGTAGTATACTTATTTTTATATTTAGAATATTTCGTACGTCATACGGCGTCTCATCTGGGTCTACGCTGTTTGCCAAGGCCTTTTTCTAGACGCAAGGCATAAATGGGTTAAAATTAGTGCATTTTGTGTTTCCCTCATTTACCACTACAGTATTAATGAATTGATACTAAAGACTGTGATATTCTCTTAAGCAATTACAAATAAATTTAATATCGTATAAAGGGAGTTTTCCTTTCTTAAACTATAAACTGTGTGTCTTTTAAAAAGTATTTTATGCATAATCATGCCGCTGTATTTCAAAGCCAGAGCCGCTGTATTTCAAGGCCAATGCCGCTGTATCTCAAGGCCAGTGCCGCTGTATTTCAAGGCCAGAGCCGCTGTATTTCAAGGCCAGTGCCGCGGTATTTCAAGGCCAGTGCCGCTGTATTTCAAGGTCAGTGCCGCTGTATTTCAAGGTCAGAGGGTGGCGATTCATTCTAGCTCTTCGCTGAAATTACTCATCGCAAGGTAGCCAGAAGAAAGTTTCATTTCGTAAACTTGCATAAACTACAGATCTATATACATATCAATATAAATATGTATACCATTTTCTGCAACTACTACAAAATGGATGGTAACAGATAAGGGAAAACATCCTAACCTGTTATTTAATTTATAATATCCCAATTTATTGATATGCAAAAAATGCTCATCTTTTTTTATTTATATTTCTGTTCCTAATAGTAAAACCGGGAAAGCAAAAATTGGTTGAAACAAAAGTGTTGCGTAACCGTTTCTTCGATAAGTTAGTTGTAAGCAGCCTTTCTCGCATCTATCGCAAAGACGCTTGATTTACATTTGGATCAATTCGGATAACAACTGAATTGACATTAATGATGAAAGTTCATTCTTGTTCGCATTTCTGCCGGTAATTTTGCTTTGTCAGATGCATTAATACCCTGCAACATGCTTTCGTTAGCAGGTGGAAGGTTTGGGTACGTATTTAGAGATCACTTAGTTCATTCAGAGAGTATGGCTGCCTATAATGTCCTTGAAACTGAAAACAATTTGATACACGAAAGTAGATTTTAACATGTTGAACATGTCATGAACACCATGGCCTTTTACTCTTTACAAATGCTATGGATACAAATGTGATTTTAGCTGCAAAAATATTTTTATATCTGAACAATTTTACTAATGAACTGAATGTTTCAAATTCAATGGTTTTAAACATACATGTAGGCGCTCGATGGCAATGATTTCTTTATTTCTTTCTTTTTAGTTACTCGTTGTTTGTTATAATGCATACACATATCAGGGCCCTCAATCCATTTTAGTGGAAGCGGGTCGCTACCCATAGCATTACTCCTATAAATATGAGGTCGATTTACAAGCGGGGTAGCTTACGTCTAATTATTTGGACTACCTAAAGTATTTTCCCTAACCTAAGTCTTCAATGCAATAGGCCCTTACCATAGATGTGACAGTTGGCACGTCCGACCTCTACGAGGACTGCAGCTTGACTACCCCGAATAATGTCAATCCTGGGATAAAGTCCGAGTCAATCCAACTGTGAGGTTACAACGCACCAACTATTAGTGGAAATCTACTTTCCACTACACTCCCTCCCTCTTTCTCTTGAAGGATTCGTTTATGTCCTTCTAATTTTCTTTCCAGCCTTAGACTGAATAAGTATTCGGTTTCATCGTTGTGAATCCTGTCTTAATCTGGACAGAATAAATGTTAACTCAGACTGAAATTACTCACATCTGAAGTTGTCTTTTATCTAGTCTCAAAACAATTAAGTTTTGTCTCCATCCTGTCTTAATCTGGACAGAATAAATGTAAAATCAGACTAAAATTATAAATGTAAAATCAAATAAAATGATCTCTTTAAACTAGCCTTTTGGGGAGGTGTATTCTATAAAAACATGTTACTTCTTCTACACTACATCCTCCTTCCCACCCAAAAAGAAGGAAGGCCCCTAAACCTTAATGCTATGTAAATGTCTTGCATTGGTGTTAGCATCATTTCCTCCTGGATCCCAAATTCTTGAACCTTGCATGTCTGTTTTACTCTGCGATTTACTCTGCCTGTACAGCAAATGTTCACTCGTGGAACCCAAGTCAACCTCCCCGCTCTGGGAGGACCTCGGCTGTTCTCTATTTATCTCTGGTTTCTCTTCCAAAGATGCTGATCTTCCGTGCAAATCACCACCCCGCAAACCCACGTCATCCTGCTTAAAGGACCGCGGCTGTTTACCCCGTAAACCCACGTCATCCTGCTTAAAGGACCGCGGCTGTTTACTTTTGAAACCCACGTCATCCTCCCTCAAGGACCGCGGCTGTTTACTTTGGAAACCCACGTCATCCTCTTTCAAGGACCGCGGCTGTTTACTTTGGAAACCCACGTCATCCTCCTTTAAGGACCGCGGCTGTTTACCCTGGAAACCCACGTCATCCTCATTTAAGGACCGTGGCTGTTTACCTTGGAAACCCACGTCATCCTCCTTTAAGGACCGTGGCTGTTTACTTTGGAAACCCACGTCATCCTTCTTAAAAGACCGCGGCTGTTTACTTGGTAAACCCACGTCATCCTCCTGAAAGGACCGCGGCTGTTTACTTTGTAAACCCACGTCATCCTCCTTAAAGGACCGTGGCTGTTTACCACTTGCACTGACCAAAAATGCTTTGCAGCCTTTCACATCATTTCTATACAGGTTACAGTAATCTATCAAGTTATTTGAGCCTAGTTCGACCTGGGACCAGCCTTGGCTCTCTAACTGGACCCTTTTAAGTTTAAAATCTCCTGTTTATAAGGACAATTTGAAACAAAATGACCCGTTTCGTCACATGCAAAGCATTTCCGTTCATTTAACCTAGATGGTGTCCTGTTGTTTCTCCATGGCCTTTTTTGACCTACAGCTAATTCATTGAGTTGTTCTTTTATTTTAATTAATTCTTTCTGCAATGTGCTTAAGTCAGTAATAGATTCTTTGTCTGAATGTGATTGTACAGAACATATGTAAGCATTTGTGTCATTATAGTCTATAGCTGTGTGTGTAACTTTAGTACGACAACCTAACATAGCACCCTTAGAGTGCTGAAACAGCCTAATATCATTCATGGCGGCTTCAATAGTATGATGTCTTTTCATAAAAGTGTTATGTCCAGCATCAATATCTATTAAGCCTTGACAAAATCTATCAATGGCTTGCTGATTACAGAAGGATTCCGGTAAGTCACGGAAAGCTTCAGAAGCAAAGGCTTGTACTCGATCTCCCCAGTCCTCCATTGTTTCGCCTTTCTTTTGTATCGCTGTGGCAAATTTAGCTTGAGCAGATTCCGCAAGCTCAGCGCCAAACCTCCCTTCCAGCTTATTTAACAAAATTCTATATGGCACTTCAGGATTTCTTTTCATTATTCGGGCGCAATAATCCATTGCTGTCCCTGACAGACAGTGCAATAGGCACATCTTGCATTCTTCTGCAGTCCACCCAAAAGACCGTGCGTACTGCTCGAACTTCATGTGAAATGATTGCCACCGTGATTTGCCATCATACACCAGATTCTTGGGAATATCCCGCAAAGCCGATCTCGAAAATGGCTGCCCTCTTTGAAACGGAGTCCCTTCGCTGCCAAGTACTGGTTGAGGTAGCTTACTAGCTGGCAGATTATTTGAGTAGGCAATAGCACTACTCGTTCTGTGAAGAATCGGTTGATCCTCCTCTTCTGATGACACACCCCTTCCTGTGACAGTGTGGTGTGTAACCTTCTTCCTGTACACCTTATCTCGTGCATTCTTTCTCTTTGGAATTCCGGATGAGGATTCCAAATCATCGTCGCTATCCTCACGGCGGCGAAGATTGTCTTTAACAAAGTGCAGTTGTTGTTGCGCATTTGTTAAAAACTCGCTAAATGCGCTGCAGTCACCTTGTTTTTTGGCTGCAACTAGTTTTTTAGCAGTCGATAGGACCTCCTGGACGTCTTCCCACTGTGCTATTTCTGAAACCAACTTCTCTGAGGCATCACCATCCGCTTGTTTCTCGACTTTAGGTGATTCTGGTATGGGGCCCATAATTTTCTTAGGAATAGCGCCTTTCCCCAGCTGCCTGTTGGGTGTAAAATCTAACAACTGTGTCAGACTTTCTGAAAGTGATTGACGCGTCAATGTTTGGAACGATTCTGCCGTTAAGTTCCCAAACCTGTTTCTGACATCAACAATAGTCGATGCCAGTCTACTGCTAATACCCGGGATTGATCTTAATTCTTCTTCTGTCAAACAATTAACAGGCTGCTTTATACAGGCCATGTTGGCAAGAAACTATTTAATCCAGAAGTATTCGATGACAAATACAACTAAAATAAATATGAAGATGTTTCCTCCAATATGTGTAAATTTAAATACACAAGATATGGGCTGCACTAGTTGTCATAATCAAGAGAATTTTTTATAAATACATTTGAAATATACTTACAACAAGGGACGGTAGCCAAGCTGCGTAGGTCACACTTTCTTTTATACTTCCCCGCCCACTGTCAACAATGGACTCGTCCAAGTTCCGATATTGCTGTAATTGGGCTTAAATAATGTATAAACAGGAAGAATAACCTCTGTTGGTCTGAATTCATAAAGAACCACTACCAACACAAAAAAACTGTGACCCACTAGAGGAAAAACACACCAACTAGTCGTATGGTTTGGCCAAACAAAATTCCAGAAATAGGTGGTTATCAAAAACGGCGGGAAAAATTACTCACAGAAAATACTCAAATTCTGGTAAATTCTGTTTTGGAATGGGTTTAAAAAATCACCGCTGCCACCAATAAAGTATTTTCCCTAACCTAAGTCTTCAATGCAATAGGCCCTTACCATAGATGTGACAGTTGGCACGTCCGACCTCTACGAGGACTGCAGCTTGACTACCCCGAATAATGTCAATCCTGGGATAAAGTCCGAGTCAATCCAACTGTGAGGTTACAACGCACCAACTATTAGTGGAAATCTACTTTCCACTACATACCCATAGCATGGGGAATTTTCGCAGCGTTTCCCTTTTGGGGGGATTTTTAACTTACTCCGTAATTATAACACAGTGTCCGACAAATTTCTTATTTTTCAGGTAGCCCACTGGGCTACCAATAAACATATTTGGTAGCCCATAAAATTTTCCTACAAAATGATTAGAGGCAGGTTTTCATCTTTATTTTATTTCTTCATTTACATATACACAATATGTATACATACATATACATAAAACAGCAAGTAGTCTGATGTACACAGTCAATATCGTAAATTAATGTTACAGTACAGGCACCATGTACTAAAATGTAAATGTACCAAAGAAAATCATATGCTACATGTAGATATTACATGAATGTGCACATGTATGTGTACTTAAATTCGGACAGCACGTTAAGTCGTAAACGAAAATAAAGCGTTTAGATGATCAATGCGATTGACTCGTATGGTGTTAATCAATGCAATTGCCAATTTTAACAACAAATACCGAGTTTCAAGAAATCAAGAGTATTAAATCATGTATTTACTTGTGTCCGACTTTAAGTACTGTCCGAATTTACGTATTGCATCCATAAGTTACGACACTTGTGTGCAGTCAGTATACAATACAATAATTGTTTCAATAATGAAGGAACTGATACAGCGTAACGGTAACGATACAGCGTGTTCACATGATATTTTATTAAGAGAAATGTCAATGCCAAATAATTCGCGAGATTCCCCGGTACTTTAGTTGAAATTCACAACGAAACTTTTAATGGAAATTAAATGATTTCAATGCTGTACCCGCTACAACATTTTTATTTACAAATAAATACACCCACGCCAATTTTCGCGCGCTTTTTATCAGGACAAAGAAATTCATTTCTTAAATGTAGAATTTTGTTACCTAAAATATCTGTACACAACGCGTGCAAACCGTGGCAGGTTATTTACGCATGTTGCAATACAATGGTCCTGATTGGGAGCTTATTTCATCATATGTTTAAATAAACCATATGCCGAAATTCATTTGACATTTTAGAAAATTTCAAACGTTTGTGTTTATGACTCTTATCGTCTATATTACCCACCCATAATTTGGTTTAAAAAATATATATCGGGCATATATGGGATTATTGATTAACAGTCGATTAATCCAATTATTAATTGACAATGCAAACTAATTAGCAGGTGTTAACCGCGTTCACAAAGTTGTCATTAATATTCATTTTCGGTTTCATTACCGTTTTGAAGAATCCGCTATTGTTTTGATTTATTTAATGTTTGGCGTCCTTGGATATTTAACAACATCAAAAACGTTGTCGCTATTACTCATTGTTGCGGTTAACAAAGAACTCCGAACTGCGAAATGATGTTGCATCATGTGCGCCAACTATCCAACCGGCTCTCATTATATTATTAGCAGACGACAAATGTTGATTCTGATTGGATGATTAAAATACACTGTTTCTGTTTAAGACATTACCGCAAGTGATCGGTGACTGATTAGATAATTGATTGCACTTTGTTATCGGATTATAAACAATACACAGTGTACAAACACATGGTCAGCGTGTTTATTCTATGTATGTCTGTCAATAAACCGGGCTACCGCTCTTATAGATTTATAGTAGCCCGGCGGGCGTCAGCTGGAAAATTTCAGTAGCCCGATGAAAAATTTCGGTAGCCCCCTGGCTCCGGGCAATGGATTTGTCGGACACTGATTACATACATTGTATATAGTACATATTCATTGATTATTTTAGTATTTAGTTTGTTTGACAAGATTAAATTAAAATAGAATTGAGATATAGTAATCATGAGACATCTATCTATAAAAAAATATTTATTTTTTTTATTTTTTTTTAGGGGGAATTTTTCCCCCAAAAAGGGGAAAAAAGTATACTTTCCAGGGGGGAATGCGGCCGAAGTTCAGCCGTGGATTTGACAGATTGAGGGCCCTGCATATTAAATCAATAAAAAATATTCCGACAAAACGTCTTCTTAAAAAAAGATGTACAATATTGACAAGGTAAGCCACTCGCCATTTTCTCAAACAACGGAAGTGCGTCATTACCCATAATTAAATCGCTGTCACCCTCTCACTTTTGAAATGCGGGCCCAGGCCGGGAACCTTGCTCTACTTTCAGTTACAACAGAAACATCCACTGACAATGTAATAAATCACTGTAACTATTGTTTCACTCACTAAATGGGGTAATCAGCAAAATATGTTGTTTAATTTGCATACACATGATTCCTTACCAACTGTTTAACCCTTTCCCACTCAGATGCAAAGTGAAAATGGCTATGTGCAAACAGCATTAAACCAGAACAGCCTGCAAGCAACTTGCAGTCTGTTAACAGCGTTTTTTTTGTCCAATTGGGAAAGTACCCGTACCGGTCAAATTGGGAAAAATTGAGTCGTAAAAACCTGAAAATTGGGAAAAATCGAGTCGTGAAAGCCTCAAAATGGGAAATTGGTGTATTTGATTTTATGCTCCCAAATACTTTAAAATTGATAACTAAGTTTTTTCAAGCTTTCAATATTATATTTACCTACGTTCAAGCCATAGAGCTGCATAGGGAAACTAATTAAATGTTTCATTAAAAAAAAAATAAAAAAAAATAAAAATATATATATATATATATATATATATATTTTTTTTTTTTTTTAACCTTAAATTGGGAACTTTTTGGACAGCAATTGGGAATTTTGTAGTTTTTTCGTAATTGGGAAAGTGCCATTTACCGGTACTTCATAAAGAAGGAAAAAAATCGCTGGTTTAGATTTTATGCTTTTTGCTGCTCATCAGTATCTAAGGGTTGGAAAAGAGGCCTGAAAAACTTGAATCTAGTGAGAAAGGTCTTTAATTAAATAGAACTTTCTGTGGACTACAAATGCGTGAAAATACGTATCTAAGTGGTAAAGGGTTAACTTTATTTCGTCTGCCATGGTGATTTTCAGGAAAAAAAATCAGCACGTCAAAAATTAAATTTGGCGCCAATAGTGTGTATTGGCTGTTGTTGTAGAGAAAAAGCGAGGTTCCCAGGAAAACAATTGGTTAGGAATGATAAACTTGGCATTAGTCCCCCCACCCCAGTTGCTACCCCTCCTGAAAAAATTCAAAATTGTCCATGTGTTATACAAAATATCAAAACAACAAAAGCATCTATTAGTTAGATTTTTTTTACTTATATATATAAGTAATTGACTACTACCCTTGAAATGCTGATTTCGGCACACCAGCCAATATCAGTAGGTCACTTCTTCATCAATTTTCAACCGATTTGCAAAATCTTGGTTTAAAACAAGGCAGAAGACTTCATACTCAGTGAAAAAATCAAGGCCTGTTTGCATAAGCCTATCGTAAAGCGGTCCTCAAATAGCAAACTTGCAAAAACATTTCATAGAATTGATCTTGCTACAATGAAAATACATTGCAAGCATGCATAACTGAGTTTGACAGTCTTTCACATTGTAATTACTAGGGATGCAAGAGGTTAACCGGTTAACCGGTTAACCTACCGAACGACCAGTTAACCGGTTACATTTTCGTCAAAAGGTTAACCTGGGAACAAAATTGGTTTGTTTTTTTTTCATCGAATAACTTTTACATTTTTACTTTTTTCGCGTGACATACTGCCAAATTGCGCTGGCGACTAGTTAAACCAACATGCCGCACAGTCGACGGTAATAAATAACGTGTCAACAAACACAGCAATAAAGCAATAAATCAATACCTTTATGATAACAAATAGGCGTTAGTTTTGATAATTTGCACCATTGTTTTGTTTGACTCGCGAAAATTTAACTAGCGAACTGCGGGGAGTGGGGGCTATTAGCGAAGACGTAATTGACACGTTTATCGAACTCGCGATAAAAAAACAGTTTAGACAATGCACGGCTTTTTGATGTTTTGTTAACCAATATCCAACACTGATTGCTCGCGAAAATACCGTGTTAAATAAGTAACAATTTTATTAGGAATGCATTCGTAGTTAAAATCTTGTCGAGTAAACGTCGTATTTGTTTCTGAGAAAGTATTACCATTATTGTACTTTACGTCACCAACGATGCCACCATTACCGTCCGAGGTATGTAAACACTTCAGAAAATCGGCAGACAAGAGCACTGCATCTTGTCTGTTATGCAGTGCAACAATTCAACTGCATGGCGGCACCTCAAATCTTCGAAATCATATAAAATTTAAGCAACCGTCCGTTGATAACAACAAGGCCAGTCCGGATGTGGCAAAGCAACAGACGTTACACCAGGTTTATGGCCGCCATCTTGCTTCGAGCGAGGCGATCAATCAGGCCCTTGCAAATTTCGTGGTCCAGGCATACGTGACCATGAAAATCGTGGAACACGAGAGTTTTCGTCATCTGATGCAACTTCTGAATCCGCAGTACGAGGTGCCTTCTAGAACAACCATCAGGGCGCGCATTGACCAGCAGTATGATGACGCAAAGAAGTCTCTGCTGTCCAGTCTTCAGGGAAGCACGTCAGTCGCCCTCACAACTGACTCCTGGACATCCAATGCCACAGAAGCATACCTCACAGTAACCGTACACTACATCAAAGATGACTGGTCAATGGAGTCGCGCATACTTATGATTCGCGCCATGCCAGAGCGACACACCGGCGAAAACCTTGCTATTCGCCTTAAGGATTGTGTGGATGAGTTTGGTCTGAAGGGACGTGTTGAAGCATGTGTTCACGACAATGCCAGAAATATTGACTTAGCAATTGTGTGAGCGATATGACGCGAACGTAATATAAGCGGCCCAATCAAACATAAAATAATGACGCAAGCGATCTCAAATTAGAAATTACTTTCGTTTCTATAGAGCGGTTCAAGCAGTATGACATTTTTATGTACTCTAACATTGAAACTACCTAACGTGTTTCGGTTAACCGGTTAATAACCGGTTACGGCAAAAGGTTAACCGGTTACTGATTTTTGTAACCTCTTGCATCCCTAGTAATTACACATCTACTACATTCAAATACAATCAAAATGAAACAAATTTACCACTTACTAACATTACATATATATCTGTCTAACTCCAATCTGTTGCAAGAATCAGCTCTCCACTTATACAACTGATGCCTTTCACAATTGCTATGCGATCGCCCAAGAAAAGTCACATATTGGTTATTAACCAATGAGAGCACAGCTTTGTTGAAAACTATTTTGAACTCGACAATGGCGTAGCAATTGTGACATTGTGACTGACACCTCAAGAGCAATGTAGCATAATAGCAATGGAACAAATTGACAAATGCGTAGACATGTTGGATTCAGATTAGATAATTAGTTTTAAAATGAACAAGTTGCTTGTTAAGATCAATTAACAACAGGTTTTGTCGCACAATATAGCAAGCGACAGGAAACATTGTAACCTTAGTTGTTATTTTTCAGTAGACAGTTCTATTTTATCATTCCTTTTATGTATGTTCACACACAAATCTACAAGCATAATATTTTGAGTTATCAAAGTAGATCATTGAGGATTGTATTTTATTGCAGAAATTGCTGCACAAGATGTATACAACCATCTTCAAAGCAGAAAAAGAAGATTATGTCAAACCTGAGATTCAACTCTGAAACATCATTTATCTTATTTCAAGCCGTGGAGACTCGTTCTTGTTCAAATGTGAAAGTACCAAATAGTAAAACCTACATGAAACAATCTGAACCAGTGTTGTTTAGATGTCTTATTACTAATAGACACAATGTTAGAAACATTTTCACAGCCATTAATAAAATTGCTCGACCACTGAAGACAGATTTTCTAGCATCGAAAGTGTTAATAAATGGATACCAGTCTCGTGATGCAAGCACGATGGGACGACTCCTGGGCACTGTGGGCAAATTTCTGCGTATTCGGTACCTGATACTCACAGGAGCAATAGGGGGTGGAGTTGCTGTTAATCAGGTAGGTTATCACATGAAAAACACTGAATTTTGATATATATAACGCGCTTTTACATTACATTTATATATAAAGCAGTCTCTGGGAAAACTGGGTCTAATGCAATATGCATGTGCATAAAGTATGGCCCCAGATAAGTTCCAACACATATGTATGAAAGGTATGATTAAGTTTGACTGATAAACTTTTAAAGTTTAGGAAAATATAACACTGTTTGATTTTCCATGCATGTTTGTATCTTGTTTTAATTTGTTAAAGGAAATAATAATACTTATAAAATAAACAAAATAATGAATTAGAATTAATTTACAATGCCAGTTTTTATTTCTCCCCTTTCAGACGCGTAGAATATCGGCCCTAAATGTATTTTTTCCCTCTTACAGAGATTTTCCCCAAAAATATGATATCTACAAAAAAATATTGCATAATTAAATTATCTGTTGACTTGAATTTGTTTTAAAAATGAAATATGCTAAATTGATTATTCAAGATTTTCGTTATTTTTCCCCAAAATCCCGCGTTTTGCCAGATTTTTTTCCCCTCAAAAAAGGCTAGGCCCTTTCCCCAAAATCAGATAAAAAACCTGAATGCTTATGTCTGCAAATTTTTTTATGCTGCTTATAATTCATGGCAGACGTATGACAACTGGAAGCAGTACATGCCAGATCTAGAATGGATAAAGGGATACCTTCCTGAGACAGGTGCCCTGGAAAGAATCAAGGGGCAGTTCAACCATACCAGAGAACTCGTGAGCAAGTTTAAAATGGTGGATTTGGTAGGTATTGTTATTTATAGTAAAATGATGTTTACAAATAATTTAAGCTTTCAGCAAATACATGTACTTACAGAGTTCCACTAGGAACAATGGGCTCATGATGAGCTTTTTCGATGGCCTTGTGACCGTCTTTTATGGTCTGTTGTCCATCGCAAACATTTATCTTGAAAACATTATAGAGGCCACATTTATCTATATAAAACAGTTGTCTCAATCATATCTTGGCTGAATTTGGTTCAAATTTGGTAAAAACTAGGTTACAAGGTCAAATGTACGTAAAGGCTGGTCAACACTCTAAGTCACATTTATAGTACAATCTTCATTATTCTTGGTCAGGACATTGTTTCTTATTATGTTTTAGTTAGAAAATTGTTCGAGTCTGTTGAAAAAAAAAAAAAATATATTTTAAAACTGGGTAATGTGCGGTAAAAACAAGGTCACTATGTGTCTGTAGTTCAAATGAAAGAAGACACTTGTAAACACTATAGAATTTACATTTTAAATCAAATATTCTTGACAAGTGTTGCAAATATTTTCAATAATCAACAGTTTGTCATAATAATTGCCTAGAAATGAACTGTTTAGTCTTCAGATACAACTTGCTTTCTTCTAAAGTCCACCTTCTCATAATAGTTAAGTTTCTTTGGATCTCAGGTGAGGGTCCATGGCCATCTTGTAAAACATGAGCTGTTGCGCACAATGAATTGACCTTGTAAAATAATTTAAACATTCAATAATACTAACAAATGCTTGAAGTGTTCTAGAAAGTGATCAAAATAAATAGTTGCAGAGCATGTCAGAATAGTTTAACCCTTTCAGTGCGGGAACCGAATTTTAAAGGCCTTTGCAAACAGTTTGGATCCAGATGAGACGCCACAGAACGTGGCGTCTCATCTGGATCCAAACTGTTTGCTATTCTGATAGTATTCTTTGAAAAAAATCAAAGAAAATGCTAATTTTAGAAATTCAGCAGACGACATTTTAGCAGACGACAAATTTCCCAGCATGCAAAGGGTTAACAGTTATCCTATACTTTCTCAGGAAGAGAATTCATGCTTACGACAAGGGTTGGGCCCAATGCAGAATTCATGCTTACGACAAGGGTTGGGCCCAATGCAGAATTAACCATTGCAGGAGTTATAAGCTGTTACTAGCATTTGTTCAACAATTTAATGTTCTTACATGACATTGCAGTCCCAATTGAAAGCAAAGCTGCCGACCGCACGAGAAATGAACGACTGGTTGGATGAAAATAAGAGAGATATTTCTTCCATGTTCTCTGAAGGTACAGTGTCACGCCCACCTTGATATATAATGTGCTTAGCTTCACTTTCATGTCCGCCTCTTTCTAGGAAAATTTGGTAAACCGTTTAATTCATCTGCATGAAGTGTCACTCCAGATTAACCCTTTCAGTGCGGGAACCGAATTTTGAAGGCCTTTGCAAACAGTTTGGATCCAGATGAGACGCCACAGAACGTGGCGTCTCATCTGGATCCAAACTGTTTGCTATTCTGATAGTATTCTTTGAAAAAAAATCAAAGAAAATGCTAATTTTAGAAATTCAGCAGACAACATTTTAGCAGACGACAAATTTCCCAGCATGCAAAGGGTTAACCTGTCCAATTCGCACAGGCAAATCAGGGACAACTCTTCCGGACCCGACTGGATTTTCATTTAGAAGAGTCCTCCTTCCAACAAACAAAACATTCATAAAAATGTAAGTGTCATCCCTGCTAAGCCATATGCTTACTGCACAGGCTAATCAGGGCTGACACTTATGCACATGCATTTGAGTCGCATTCTGAGAAAACTGGGCATAATGCATGTGCGTAAAGTGTCGTCCCAGATTAGCCTGTGCATTCCAGACAGGCTAAACAGGGACGACACTTTCCGCTTTTATGACACTTCGTTTAAATAAAGTCTCTTCTTAGCAAAAATCCAATTTAGGCAAAAAGTGTTGTCCCTGATTAGCCTGTGCAGACTGCACAGACCAGTCTTCGAATTAGCCTATAAGCCCGAAGCCCGAGTCGATTCTTGGGCCGGTCGGTCGATCCTAAATGCTAATAAAATAGCCCGATCGGTCGATTAAATATTTGAGCGTCATATCAATAACCTGATTTATACGCGTTTTTAAGAAGCACGTTTAAATTTGCTATTTAAATGCCTAAAATGACGTTTTAAAGCATGCGGCCGCCATTTTTCTAAACTGTCGTGTAAGCATCCGGGTATGTTGCTATTTAAAGTAATGATGCAATTGACGCCCAACCAAGATGAGGTTATTCAAACTGAACATGTGTAGATCACGTTCCGGGATGTTCGCGCATCGGGCACTTCGTAATGTTTTAAAATAATGATCAATCTAGAAGCGTATTTAATTTGAGAAGCGTTTTCCGAAAATGTATTTATAATTCATGAAAAATGGACAAGTAATTTTTTCAATAAAAATTAAAGAGTCTGTAAGGGATATTGTACGCATTGGGTTAAAACAAATTGATACTTATTACAGGTAGGTTTCCATGTGTTTTAATCAATTATTTTTGCGCATTAGAATAAGTTTTTTTAATGTATTATTAATAATTGTAGTACTTTCGTTTATTCTGTAATCTCGTTCTGCTACGTGACCTATTTTGCTACTTATAATCTGTTTACGAATATACAATACTTTTCACGGTTGACACATGCTTATCAAAACATCGGGAGTAAATTAAAGAAGCAGACATTGTCACTTGTAGATTGGGCAATTAACACACCCAGTGGCCTTTTGTTCTGAAGTCACATGCCGACAATTCAGAAATTCACCGGCGATTGTCCTAGTAATAATACGATAATAATCTGTTATTTTAATAGGCTGATGTATTTTTGAAGTTTTTCGGATATTTTTTAAACATGATAATAATTCGCTTTAAAATAAAACAAAACACCGGTCAAACTGATTAATGGAATCATTGAATGAGAACATGTGTAATAATAAAGTTACAATAAACAGCATAATTATCTGGTGCATTTTGTATAAAATGCATTTCAAAAGGAAACATTATACCATTTATTACTGTAATCACATGCATCTGTTTTTACTAATGGAAGTAGATTTTCTGATTGTTAATAACTATTTTGGTGTTCCTGGCCAAAAAAGTCATAAATTTTAAATTGACCTCCTCGGGCTATTGAACATGTCTTCGGGCTATTCAAAATTCCATCGTATTAGCCCGAAGGGCTATTTGGCTAAAATATTTAGCGTGAAGACTGACAGACTAATCTGGGTTGACACTTTACGCACATGCATTATGCCCAGTTTTCTCAGAATGAAGCTCTTATGCAAATGCATTAATTCCAGTCTCCCCAGAATACTGCTCATATAATGTGCTTGGCTTCACTTGCATGCAAGTGCAGTCCTGGCAAAGCAAGAGGAATAAAACAAATATTGCCAATTTAACAAAATTATGTCTTCTTTGCCTCCCATATATTTATGCCCCCTTCAAATAAACAGGGGCATATTTTTTTGAACCTGTCTTTTGGAAGAAGCATAGGTTGGACTGTACATCATGTGTTTCTGCACAGTAGCTATATGACCCTATGACCTGCAACCATTTTCTGATGGCTACTTTCGTTGAAAGGAAGTAGCGTAGTGAATTCTTTTTCAACATGTCAAAGGTCAAGGTCACAGGGGATAGTCATTTCATGTTTTTGATTTAAGTACTGTTAATATCTTTGAATAACAGCCCTTAAGCGGACTTAGGACTCTGGTAAAGCACCATCTGCAAGCTACATTTGTTATAATTTGGGGATGGGTGGTGGGGCAGGGATGATACAAAAAATAAGGTCAAAATGGTTTTCTGGAGGTTTTTAGGCAAAGTCTTTCAGAAATCTAGCTGACTTTTGGTATGACTTACAGATGAACTGTGAGTTTTATACCAGTCCATTGATTTTTGGCGTTGGACTTTTTTCGTTATAATAACGATTTTTTTACAAAACGCTTTCAGATATTTTGCAAATTTTTAGTGTGTGAGTCTACTTACATGACCTTCAGATGAAGTGTGAGTTTAATTACGGTCTATTGATTTTTGGTAAGGTAATGGACCTTGGAGTTATGAATTTTATTTAAAATAACATTCACAGAATTCTATCCGAAACGCTTTCAGATACAGTCCAAAGGCTATAACTTTGTTACTTCATTATGATGGTTTTAATTGGGATATAACTGCTGTGTGGCTTCAAATTGCAGTAGTGGGCATTGTGTTTCACAAACGCAGCTCTTGTTACTTTAAATTTCCCTATGTGACATTGAAAACGTCATTGAAACCATTATGCAGCAAATGTGCAATTTTAACAAGAATTAAGGGTTGCAATAATAAGTCACCTCAGTAAATGTCCATGTTTTTGTTGTGAAGAAATACACTTAAGAAACCAACATATGTGGTTAGTATAACAAAGCCAACAAACTATTGCTGCAAAACTGCTCTGATTGTCAATGCACAGTGGGATTATTCATGCATTACCTATTCATACATGTTTGCACCATTTCTTCTTTGGTCCCCCAAAAAATGTGCATGGGCTCAACAATTAGTGTAATTTGGGTGACATTTATATTGACTGAAGACTTTAAGAAAAATAGTTGTACTGAATGCCAGTAATTGAAATCTGTCTTTCAACCTAATTGGTCTCATACTGGTTTTCCTTTTTATGCCCCCGGGTCGAAAGATCGGGGGTATATTGTTTTTGGCCTGTCTGTCTGTCTGTCTGTCATTGTGTCAGTCAGTCATTGTATGTGTGTGTCCCAAAACTTTAACCTTGGTTAAAGTTTTATAACTTTTGCAATATTGAAGATAGCAACTTCATATTTGGCATGCATGTGTATCTCATGGAGCTGCACATTTTGAGTGGTGAAAAGTCAAGGTCAAGGTCATCCTTCAAAGTCAAAGGTCAAATATCATTGTATTTTTCATTCCTAAAACTTTAACCTTTGTTAAAGTTTGGTCATAACTTTTTGAATATTGAAGATAGCAACTTGATATTTGGCATGCATGTGTATCTCATGGAGCTGCACATTTTGAGTGGCTAAAGGTCAAGGTCATCATTCAAGGTCAAAGGTCAAATTTATGGCTTCAAAGCGGCACAATAGGGGGCATTGTGTTTCTGACAAACACATCTCTTGTTCTTTTTGGGAAGGGTTTATTAGTTAGTCTATGTATTAATCATATCTATTGTTGCTTTTAATTAGGTATAAGAAATCCTCCTTTATTAATAACATGTGTACCGGTATATGCCTATTAACATTATGTAAACTTGTTTCATAGATGCATAATTCTTTTTAAAAAATGGTCTCGAGTATATAACCTTGTTCTGCAAAGGAATCGAGAACTGACGCAAACATTTTTTCCCCAGTAAATAGAGGCTTTCAATAGCAGCTATGTGACTGAAGTCATTGCTCAGATGAAATAAACAGAATTGTTAATGGATGTTCAAATAATGTTCTTAACCCTTTGCATGCTGGGAAATTTGTCGTCTGCTAAAATGTCGTCTGCAGAATTTCTAAAATAAGCATTTTCTTCGATTTTTTTTCAAAGAATACTATCAGAATAGCAAACAGTTTGGATCCTGATGAGATGCCACGTTCTGTGGCGTCTCATCTGGATCCAAACTGTTTGCAAAGGCCTTCAAAATTCAGTTCCCGCACTGAAAGAGTTAAACATTATAACATACCAAATAGGCTATGTATACAAATCTTTTAAAATCATTTTGTTTAATCTTACTTCCATTAGTATACGCATCAAACATACAACGTACATCTGTACAGGGTCTGATGTAGATTGATTCAAAGCAGGTTAACTTACATAACTCATTTAATTGGTAAAGAAGAATGTGACTGTGATTAAAATACAGACTTATCTAATAATTGATGTGTTTTCTTACCGTAAATTGATTTTAAAAATTCATGTTTGTTTTTGGGAGCTTTATTTATTTATTGGAACACAATGTGAATTCTATAAAACAAGGTTCAAATTGTGCAATTAAACTGGTGAGATCATGTAAACTAGTTTGGAAAGATGTAAATTGATGTGATTGTTTTCATCTTACAAATTAATTTGAAACACAGGTTATTTGTTTGGCTCTTTCGATAGGTAGAGAGTCCATATATCAGGCAGTGGCCGAGGTTCTTCCTGCAGGTTCGTACAGTTTCCCAATTTATTTGTGTTCCCACGGTTTTAACCACTATAATGAATGAATGGAAACTTAATGTAAGAGCCTTCTTTGTACAACAATACAAACTAGTTAGACTTAGTTGGTTGAAATTTATTAGATATAAAAAAGGTCTTTATTCTGTATATCCTCAACATTTTCTTTTGAAAAAATTAACTGGAAATTGTAACTCTTTAAGACAAGTCAGGACAATACTGTGTTACTCGAGACCATTTTGACACCCATTTAGATAAATATATGAGCCTTGCTCTGTGAAAAGGGAGCTTAATACATGTGTGTTAAGTGTTGTCCTAGATTAGCCTGTGCAGTCTGCACAGGCTAATCAGGGACAACTCTTTCCGCTTAAACTGGATTTTTGCTAAGAAGAGACTTTCTTTAAACGAAAAGTATCATAAAAGAGGAAAGTGTCGTCCCTGATTAGCCTGTGTGGACTGCACAGGCTAATCTGGGACAACACTTTACACACATGTACATGGACGCCACTTTACGCACATGCCTTAAACCCCATTTTTACAGAACAAGGCCCATATCATTTTGCTGCTCAATATAATTTGGTTTACATTTAATCTGCTTGTGTTCATGCTTTGCTTGATACATTTCTGACCAAACATTTTCATTTTTGGGTTCCCCATATCAGTGTATCATGCTATAATACGAGCTGCATTCTTAGAAAACTGGGCTTAATGCATGTGCGTAAAGTGTTGTCTCAGATTAGCCTGTGCGGAATTCCGCACAGGCTAATCAGGAACAACACTTTCCGCTTTTACTAAATTTTCAGTAAAAAGGGACTTCCTTTAAACAAAAAATACCATTAAAGCGGAAAGTGTCGACCCTGATTAGCCTGTGCAGACTGCACAGGCTAATCTGGGATGACACTTTACGCACATGCATTAAGCCCAGTTTTCTCAGAACGCGACTCATATTATCAATTTGGTGTGCAATCTTCAATTAAGCCCCTACCTGTTTTGTAATGTTATGACAAGAAGGAAACACATTTATTACTATTATTAAAGGATTAAAACCTTTGTTGTTGTGATTTTTTTATAAAAGTACAGCTATATTTTATTTAACATACTATAGGTACAGTCCAATCCTCCTTGTCCTGTAAATTTAACTTCTATGACCAAACACCGGTATATTAAGAGATTGCTAATGCTAAAACCCACGTTATAATTATCCAAATAATCTACTTGCAACTTTTGCCTTACATCTTTGTTTGCAGACAAACACACATTCCGAAATATCCTTTAACCAAAGGAATAGTTCATCTGTCTAAATTATTCTTCAAATCATACAGTATTCCCATAAAAGCTATGAAAATTCTCCCAAAAGATGCCAAAAGTACTGATATATTTGCCTTAAATATGGGTCATAATGCCATTTTCACCCAAAATAAAAGCTAAGGGTCCATGCATTGTTGTTTTTTACCCTAAGGCCTAAGTGGTGAAGAAAATCCCTGCCTTCCTTGAAAAATCTACTTTGAACTTCAAGCATCTGAACCATTTTCTTTCCTACAAAAATGAGCATTGTTAAGTACTCAGACAGAGCTTAAAGAAATTCATAGAAACATTTGTGAAATTTCTGCCTTGTCACAAATAACCAATCTAAATTAATAAAAAGGTTCTGTTTTTCTCGTTGCAGATTCAGGAATCAGCACAGACACAAGTTCCAAACTTCTTCCAAGGGTGGGGATCAACCCTAGAATCGGAAATCCCTTTGGGGAAAAGGCGGCCAAGGTTAAAAATAGTAGATTTTTACTAAGTATCCCCAGCCAAAGGTGGAGGGAAATAGTTTTGGCTTTGTCAGTCTATCAGTCTGTCTGTCTGTCTGTCAAAATTTGTATAGGGCTATATCTCAGAAACTATATAAGATTTCAACATGTAACTTCACAGGTGTATTGATTTTAATCAGGAGAAGGCAGGGGATATAAATTCAACGAATTTGCTGGTTGATTTTAGTTCCTTTATATGGAAAAATATGGACGTATAATATACACTCTTGAATATTTCTGGAAAGAAACCAGTACTTGGCATCTTAAGAAAGATGTTGAGAACACTGCCTCAGTCGGGATCAAACCCCAGGCCCCCTTATCACCATCGTTATATCTTAACTTATTTTAGGTTTACAACACATGTCTGTCAATTACAATGCCAAGTCTTATGGAAGGGCTAAATATCAATAATGTAAATCAGACCTCGTTGATCTGTCAATAATTTGGGCCATTCATAGGGATCAAAGTCACTGTTTCAGTTATTAAACTATTCTTCCCCTTTGATAATGAAATGTACACTTTCTGTCAGGCACCAAATATTATGACTATAACGATTAAAGCATATTTGACAGTGAATAGGTATCTGTAAAAGAAGCACAGTAAGATAATTTAACATGGTTCTCTTGTTTCCCCACAGAGTGACGAAAAATCGAGGCAAGAAAGTCTGAATGATGAAATTATGAAAATACAGGTAAGTCTACTGTTGTTTGGTCACCATGTAAGTCAACTGTTGTTTGGTCACCAGGCAAGTCTACTGTTGTTTGGTCACCATGTAAGTCTACTGTTGTTTGGTCACCATGTAAGTCTACTGTGGTTTGGTCACTATGTTAGTCTACTGTTGTTTGGTCACTATGTAAGTCTACTGTTGTTTAGTCACCATGTAAGTCTACTGTTGTTTGGTCACCATGTAAGTCTACTGTTGTTTGGTCACCAGGTAAGTCTACTGTTGTTTGGTCACCAGGCAAGTCTACTGTTGTTTGGTCACCATGTAAGTCTACTGTTGTTTGGTCACCAGGCAAGTCTACTGTTGTTTGGTCACACACAAAAAGTGATGGTTTTCCAACATTTACCTCTTAGTATACAGATACATGACAAAGGCATGAACTGGTATGAATTAAATTTATAGCCATGGTGTTAAATTAACTATGGATACAATTTTCTTGTAATGGTTTGTTCAAATCACCACCATAAGCTCTGGTTTAAGAAAAGGACAAGGAAAACACTGATAATATCTTGCAACTTTTGCACAACCTATTATGCAGAATGAGCCTTGTTTTGGAGATGGCATTTTGTAAGCCTTTGTTTTTTGAAATCATATGGTTTCAGACAAAGTACCAGAAGGAAGTTGATAGATTAGAGAAAGAAAATCGTGACCTAAAAAAGCAATTGAACCTTATGGAACAAAAGACTGGAAAGAAACGCAAAATGAATGTAAGTACATGGACTTCGACACACAAGAATGAATAAATGCCGTCTAATAAAACTCTCTAACATAATTTTAATTGGCCAAGTTCAATATGTAGATGAGGATGTAACAGTTTGTATTTGATTGTTTCAGACATCACTGATTGACATGTACTCCGAAATTCTGGATGTATTGTCGGGGTTTGACTCAACTTACAACACCCAAGACCACTTGCCAAGGGTTTGTATTCCAGAATATATTTGTCATTTGCAACGATGTGTAGGCTGTTGACGTATCATATGAGCCTGGCTGTGGTAAAACAGGGCTTAATGCATGTGATGTAAGTGTCGTCCCCAATTAGCCTGTGCAGTCTGCACAGGCTAATCAGGGACAATATTTTCCGCCTAAACTGGATTTTCACGGAGACCTGAGACTTACTTGGAACAAAAAATTATATAAAAGGGGAAAGAGTTGTCCCTGATTAGCCTGTGCCTGTACTGGCTAATCTTGGACGACACTTTACACACATCAATTAAGCCTTGGTTTGCCAGATTGCGGCTGATATATTTTTAGCTCATCTATTTTTTGAAAACAAATTATTAGCTATTGTCCTCACCTTGGCGTCGGCGTCCAGTTAAGTTTTGCGTTTAGGTCCACTTTTCTCAGAAAGTATCAATGCTATTGCATTCAAACTTGGTACACTTACTTACTATCATGAGGGGACTGGGCAGGCAAAGTTAGATAACTCTGGCGTGCATTTTGACAGAATTATGTGCCCTTTTTATACTTAGAAAATTGAAAATTTTGGTTAAGTTTTGTGTTAAGGTCCATTTTATTCCTTAAGTATCAAAGCTATTACTTTCATACTTGCAACACTTACTGACTATCATAAGGGACCTGTGCAGGCAAAGTAATGTAACTCTGACTGGCATTTTGACAGAATTATGTGCCCTTTATACTTAGAAAATTGAAAATTTTGTTAAGTTTTGTGTTTTGGTCCACTTTACCCCTAAACTATCATAGATATTGCTTTCATACTTGGAACACTGGCAAACTATCATAAGGGTACAGTAAAAGGAAAAGTTGCATAACTCTGGTTGTCATTTTTACGTAATTATGGCCCTTTTTTGACTTAGTAACTTTGAATATATGGTTAAATTTTGTGTTTCGATCCACTTTACTTCTAAAGTATCAAGGCTATTGCTTTCAAACTTCAAATACTTTTCATGCTATCATGAGGTTACTGTACCTGGCAAGTTAAATTTTACCTTGACCTTTGAATGACCTTGACTCTCAAGGTCAAATTATTAAATTTTGCTAAAAATGCCATAACTTCTTTATTTATGATTAGATTTGATTGATACTTTGACAAAACTACTCTTACCTGACATACCACAATAGATTCCACCCAAACCACCCCCCCCTCCCCCCCCCCCCTATTTTTTTTTTTTTTTTTTAAGATCATCTCACAAATGACCACCACACCCTCACACTATACTATACCCCCCCCCCCCCTCCCCGAATCCCCCCCCCCCCTTAATTTTTTTATTTTTTTAAGATCATCTCACAAATGACCACCACACCCTCACACTAAACTATACCCCCCCCCCCCACCCCACCCCCCAATTATATTTTTTTTTGAAACGGTTAAAAAACAAATATTTATTTTTATTATTTTATGTTTGAAATACCGTCCAACCATCGCACCCAAGAATACCCCCCCCCCCCCCCGAATAACCCCCTCCTAATTTTTTTTTTTTTTTTTAAGATCATCTCACAAATGACCACCACACCCTCACACCTCCCTCACCCCACCCCCCACCCCCAACTTTTTTTTTTGAAATGGTTAAAAATACAAATATTTATTTTAATTATTAAATGTTTGATATACCGTCCAACCATCGCACCCAAGAATCCCCCCCCTCCCCCCCCCCCCCCCCCCCGATTTTTTAAAATTTTAACGCCCCCACACTATACACCCCTCTTCACTCCACCCCTCCATCCTTTGTGATTGAAATGAGAGTCCCTTCACCTTTAAAAAGAAAATAGATGAGCGGTCTGCACCCGCAAGGCGGTGCTCTTGTTCAGTTAGTCATTGTTTAGAAGCTAGGCGGTGCTCTTGTTCAGTTAGTCATTGTTTAGAAGCTAAATAGACACTGTGTTGAAGGTCTGGCTAGGAATTCCATATTGATTTGGGGTTTTTAGCTTACGTATACTTAAACATTAAGAATAAAATGATTTCAATATTGTTTTTACTAAGGTGGAACATAAAATTGAACAGGGACAGGTTTTAATGACTAAAATATTTTTTATCTTTTTTTTTGAAACCTTCAGTTTGGAATTTAAGGCAGTCATTTGGGACAAAATATTCACTTTTTGAGATTGGGAATGGAGCCCAAATTTAGAAAAAAAAACACTGGCTCATCAGCTTTATTTGCACAAAAGCTCATGGGAGCTTTCAATGGTCAATATGTAGTATGCCTCACCTGATGTTTCTGCTGAAATTAACAACCACTCAGCATGTCATCGTCGACTGTTGCAGGTGGTTGTCGTGGGAGACCAAAGTGCGGGTAAAACCAGTGTCCTCGAGATGGTGGCACGAGCACGAATATTCCCCAGGTATTTGTCGTTGAACACCCTGTGAAAAGAATCCTTCTGAAGATTTAACTTTTAACAGTTGAGACTTGCAATGGGAAAACTGGGCTTTATGCACAGGCTAATCAGAGATAACACTTTCAGTCTAAACTGGATAGCGGTAGAGTGCTTTCCTGATTTGGAACCAGGAGGTCCCGGAATCAATCACAATTGTGGGGGATATTTCTAGATAGGTTAAATTGGTCGCACAACTCTACAATCAGTGTTTCTCCTTTTTGTCATAATGTAATTATGAGCTTGGCGTTTTCGGAGAAAACCCGAGGTATTGTCATAGCCAGCTCGTCGTGTCGTCCGCGTCGTTCTAAAACCTTAACATTGGCTCTAAAATCAAAGTGCTTGCACCTTGATGAATTCTACACGCCACACCCATTTTGGGGTCACTAAGTCAAAGGTCAAGGTCACTGTGACCTCTAAAAAAAAAAAAAAAAAAAAAAAAAAATTCTGACAAGCTTTCATTTATTCAAAACTGCAACCGTAGCCGAGCGTGGCACCTGTTATGCGGTGCTCTTGTTGCTTAATAATGTGCAATCCAATTATGTTTGTCCGACAACATGTAAATGTATGTATATATATATATATATATATATATATATATATATATATATATATATATATATATATATATATATATATATATATATCCTATTCAAACATGTAAATATTATAAATGTTGTATGAAATACTATGTAAAAAATGTTTGTGATAAATATGTTTAATCTAACAGGGGTTCTGGTGAGATGATGACAAGGTCACCAGTCAAGGTCACACTGAGCGAGGGTCCGTTCCACATCGCGCAGTTTAAGGACAGCAGTCGAGAGTTTGACCTCACCAAAGAAGAGGACGTAAGTGTGTTAAGGGTTTGTGCTTTTGAGCCTGGCCCTGGGTAAACAAGGCTCAATGCATGTGCTTAAAAGAGCCTTGTCTTAAATTTTGGCAGATATGAAAGTTTGTCATAAAATGCTTCATATTGATAAATGTAAACATTGGATTTAAAAAGCTTTAGTAAACAACTAGGATAAAATTAAAAAAAGAAAAAAAGTAACTCAACTGGGCTTGAGCCACTGACCCTTGGAATAAAAGTTGAACACTTAGACCACCTGGCCCGTACTCATACAATGAATGATGTATTTAATGCTTTATATAAGCGATCCTCATCGTAGTGTCACAAAATATAACACCAACAACAGAACTCTCCAAATCATTCAATCATTTAGCGTTGCAACACTTTATAATGTTTAGGTTTGTTACTTGTCAAAAGATGCATATAATGGATATTTTAGAACATTATAAATGTTCAGTATATCTGTTTCCTCACAAATATCATAACTTCAATGAAATTTTGCTGTTTAAATTGTTTTCAAATAAATTAGTGATAAGTTGATTGAGGCTCTTTAATGTCTAAAAACCTTAAAAATAATATGCAGTAACGAATCCTTTCTTGTTCTTTTTAGCCCACCTGTGTTGGCTGTACTAAATTTTTTTATGATATGGTTTCAGACGGAGGCGTTGCGTAGAGAGGTGGAACATCGCATGAAGAAGAGTGTTAGCAAGGGACAGACTGTCAGCTCTGAGGTATGAACTGGAAATGCATTAGCAGGAATAGAAACTTTGTTTTTCTTTATGTGGCCCTTTGACCTTTATTAACCAGAAAACACTTGATATAACTCATAAATAGTTACAACAATCTCAAAAGTGAAGCTCATGTTTCTGCATGCGTCAGTAAGAAATAATTCTGCAATCATATGAGGTCATATTTATAACACTATACTGGTACATGAAATTAACATTTCATTTGAGATAATTTAAGACAGTTATTTTCACTTATAGGACTTCCACTCTTAAAAATATGTTTTGTACAAAAATAAAAACTCATGAAATGATAATCTAATATGTGATGTGGAAAAAAATGGATATTGTCTATTGTGAAATCAATTCTCTTCTTCTGATACTAATGGTAATCTTTGCCATAAAATCATATGTCCAATATAAAAGAAACTCTTAACTCAATTCCTGAGGAAAAGCCATTACCAATTTTTGTGTTTTAAAACTTGTGACTTTAAAAAGAAGGAACAAAATATCCATTATTTCAAATCAATTTTTGACACATCTTGATTGTGTCTGTCAGTCTGTCCGTCTGTCTGAAAACTTTAACATTGGTCATAACTTTTGAAATATTAAAGATAGCAATTTGATATTTGGCATGCATGTGTATCTCATGGAGCTGCACATTTTAATGGTGAAAGGTCATGGTCATCCTTCAGGGTCAAAGGTCAAATATATGGCTTTAAAGCAGCGCAGACTGAACTAATTGTGAAGCATTGGTCTTGAGAATTATGTGAATAGCTTTATTGTCTGTGTAACCTTCGACCTGAATAATATAGAAAACAGGTGATAACTTTTAATAGATATCAGTAAGTGAAATAAATGCAGACAATAGAGTACATGTTCCTATATCAGAAGTAAGTGACAATTGTTCAATCAAATGCTATAAATGTATGACACAATGCATGAAATTATCATTTCATTAAAATTTTGTGAACATTTTAAACAGATACCTTCAGTTATGGTTCTGCCAATAATAAAAATGTGTTTTGTACATGAATGACCACTCATGAAATGATATTCTAATATTTGATGCAGAAATCAATGTATATTGTCTTCTGTATTATGTGAAGAATGTTCATGGAATTTAGAGGGTTCTGTATACTAGCAAGCTGGTCAGTTTTTATGCTGTTTGATGCTAATTAGTATCTAAGGGTTGGAAATGAAGGCTTTAAAACTTGAATTTCGTAAGGAAGGTATTAAATTTTATTTGATTGTCTAAGGGAATACAAATGCTTCAAAGTGCACATTTGAGTGGTAAAGCAGTGTTTTTTTTTCATTCAAAATCGGGTCCGGTATCCGGACCCATTCCCAATGGAAAGAAGTACTAGTATATATTTTTCAAATGGGAGCTAAAAATTCCCAATGGAAGGTTTCCAAAAAAAAACTTTTTTTTTTTTTTTTTTTTTTTTTAGATCTCAATATTTTGTTCAACCCCCATTGTCTATATGATCAACCATAGTAAATATAATAGTGGACACACTTGTATCTTAAATTTTGAAGCATTTGTTAGCAAAACAACAACAACACTAATTTCCCAATTTTAGTCAAAACGCATCGAATTTTCCCAATCTAAAAGAACCCGGCCCCATTCCCAAAATGGTGAAAAAAAACACTGTAAAGGGTTCAATTATATCAAGTGTGGTGTGCCTCCTCTTGTCACAGTGTATCCCAATGACAGTGAAGGGTCCAGGCATGAAGACAATCAAATTATATTGAAGACCTTTCGTAAAAATTAAAATATTAAAGGCTTCATTTCCATCCCCTAATATTCTGATGAGCAGCAAACAGCATAAAACCTGAACAGACTATGAATTATAAGTGTTACTCGTAGTCTGTTCAGGTTTTATGCTGTTTGCATATATCCATGTTCACATTGAATAGGAGTGGAATGGGTAAACTAGTATCAATGGTGAAATGCCCACTCTTGTTTCCAGTGTATCTCGATGACCGTGAAGGGTCCAGGCATACAAAGGATGGTTCTGGTAGACCTACCCGGTATCATATCAGTAAGTATTTATTTATTCAATGGAGAAAATGACCAAGTAAGTCACAGTAAGTAGATGCAACGTTCTTAGATAGCCAACCTTTACTCATAACATATCAGGGTCTAGTTTCAGGAACATTCTTAAGTCAATATTCTGAATCAATGTTGAGTTTTTATGCCCCCAGATTGAATGATCGGGGGTATATTGTTTTTGGCCTGTCTGTCTGTCTGTCATTGTATGTGTCTGTCTGTATGTCTGTCCTAAAACTTTAACCTTGGTCATAACTTTTGCAATATTGAAGATAGCAACTTGATATTTGGCATGCCTGTGTATCTCATTGAGCTGCACATTTTCAGTGGTGAAATGTCAAGGTCAATGTCATCCTTCAAGGTCAAAGGTCAAAAAAAAAATCCAAGGGAAGTAATACGCTTTAAAGGGAGATAATTATCTGTACCTGCCAAAAAAAAAAAAAAAAAAAAAATCAAAGCGGCGCAGTAGGGGGCATTGTTTGACGAACACATCCCTCGTTCTCAATTGTTTAGATGAGTTAGATTCTCGTGCTCAAATTAGTGTTTTAAGTTTTTAGTCTGACTCAACCCTAAGTTTGAGGAGGCATATGAACATATTCATATAGCTGAGATTGGAGATTGTTTTCCATGCTGACCAACATTCTCAGCAAGTGGAAACTCAACTCAACACTCAGTTGCCATAGACATCCCTTTGCCACTTAGATACATATTTTTACAAATTTATTGTCCCTTAAGAATTTGTTGTCCCTTACGAATATGTTGTCCCTTACGAATTTGTTTTCCCTTAGAAAATTAACTTCAATTTAAGACCTTTTTATGCTCCCCCCAAGTTTTTTTGGGGGGGAGCATATAGTCGCCGCTTCGTCTGTCCGTCCGAGTGTCTGTCCGTGTGTCTGTCCGTCCGTGCACAATTTTTGTCCGAGCTATTTCTCAGCAATTAATGACTGGAATTCAATTAAACTTTATGGGAAGCTTCACTACCAAGAGGAGATGTGCATATTATCAGCCGGTTCTGGTCGGATGATTTTTCACAGAGTTATGGCTCTTTGAAATTTTCCATTAACTGTACATATAGTGCAATTCTTGTCCGGGCTATTTCTCAGCAACTAATGACCGGAATTCAATGAAACTTAATGGGAAGCTTCACTACCAAAAGGAGATGTGCATATTATCAGCCGGTTCTGGTGGGATGATTTTTCACAGAGTTATGGCCCTTTGAAATTTTCCATTGTACATATAGTGCAATTTTTCACAGAGTTATGGCCCTTTGAATTTTTCTATAAACTGTACATATAGTGCAATTCTTGTCCGGGCTATTTCTCCCCAACTACTGACTGGAATTCAATGAAGCTTTATGGGAACTTAACTACCTTGTTATTTGTGGGTTCTGGTTAGATGATTTATTTAGAGAGTTATGGCCCTTTGAAATTTTTAAGTTGCTAAACCATCCATCGTATTATTTTGTCCAAAGTTATGCCCCTCAAGACGTTTCCTTTTATCTGAATATATAGTGCAATATTGTGACAAAAAAAAACTTTGGGGAGCATCACTCGTCTCCGACGGTTTCTTGTTTACTAAGTTCAAGTTTTAAAGGCTGCATTTCCAACCCTTAGTTACTGATGAGCATCAAACAGCATAAAACCTAAACAGACTGCAAGTTACTCGCATGCTGTTCTGGTTTTATGATGGTTGCAAAAGACATTTTCATTTTGCTTCTTATGGGTATAAGGGTTAAAAAGTAGTTCTATATAAGCATTGAAACCGTCATAGGGTTCCAGGGAGTTTATCAACAGAAATTTTTAAGTAACTTGCTACCATTTGGGGTGAACAGGTGTACATGTTAATGTGAATGAAACGCCATATGAATGCATACTGACATAAAACTGACCTTAAACAAACCATGAATGTGTACTTCAACTCATCTTCATGTCATTTCTGAATAGTTCAAATCTTATGGCAAACACTGTAAACTGTCCAACTGTAATTTAACCCTTTGCATGCTGGGTAATTTGTCTTCTGCTAAAATGTCGTCTGCTGAATTTCTAAAATAAGCATTTTCTTCAATTTTTTTTCAAAGAATACTATCAGAATAGCAAACAGTTTGGATCCAGATGAGACGCCATGTTCTGTGGCGTCTCATCTGGATCCAAACTGTTTGCAAAGGCCTTTAAAATTCAGCTCCAGCGCTTTAAGGGTTAATTATAATATTAATATCATGTTCTTAGAAAAACTTCCAAAATCAAAGGCCAAGAAACCCCAAATTTAACATGCTAAAGTTATTATAAGCATTGGGTTTTTATAGAACAGGTCGCCGTGGCTTAGTGGATATGGTGTCCGCCTAGGGCTAGGGACCGGGAGGTCACGGGGTTTGATCCCCCTGGGAGTGGTCCTTTGATCTCCCCCAAACTACTGGTTCTAGCCTCAGGAGAGCTTTAGACAGCACTTCAATAAGCCTAAGGCGTTCCATGCAATCAAACTGAAATAAATAGGTTTAAACTATAGATTTTGTTTTTGTGATGCATTCTGAAGGGTCCAAACTAATTTTGCAGTTGAACAATGAATAAATCATTAAATGGAATAAATGTTTAGCTTTGACAAATAAATTTGAAAGTTTTAAACATTCTGTGAAATTTTATAACTTCAAACATTTATGACTTACATTGATATAGTGTATAGGTAAACCGGCTTTAAACAAATAGTGTTAAGACAAGGTCAAAGATTCAGATTTTTTAATGAAGTTTGGTTTACCACTTTTTGTATGAAAGTTTCAAATTGAATGGCATCAGGACAGGGGCATTCATTCTTTTTCATAGTTAGACAGTTTACTGAGCTATGTTTTACAAGTTATTAATTCATTGTAGATGTTATTGAAAAAATGTCAACTTGTGATAACTGCATTTCTTTTAAAAATGTGAGCCTCATTCTGGTGAAACAGGGCTTAATGCCTTTGCGTAAAGTGACATCCAAGATTAGCCTGTGCAATCAGCATAGGCTAATCAGGGACGACACTTTCCTCACAGATTGGATTTTCGTTTAGAAGAGACTTCTTAAAAGTAGAAATTCTATAAAAACAAAAGAGACATCCAAGATTAGCCTGTGCAATCTGCGCAGGCTAATCTGGGACGACACTTTCCTCACAGATTGGATTTTCGTTAAGAAGAGACTTCTTGAAAGTAAAAATTCTATAAGAACAAGAGTGTCGTCCCTGATAAGCCTGTGTTGAGTGCAAAAACTAATCTGGGGAGGCACTTTACGCTCATGCATTAAGCCCAGTTTTCCCAGAATAAGGATCCATAGTCTGATGTCAGTCAGTAGCTGAAGAGTTGTTCTATGTTAGCATATAAACCAGCATAGGGTTCTAGGGAATGCATTGAGAGAAGTTCTTGAGTATTTTGCTGCCATTTGTGGTCTAAGTACTTCTGACATTGTCAAAATGGAGTTACTCATATGGGAGTAATTTTCAGAACAAATGCGTAGTTGTAGTTGTTGTTCAAAAATTTCAAGTTGTGATAACTGCATTCCTTTGACACATTGGGTCTCATGTTTTGACTGCAGACAGAGACTACAGTGATGGCTAAGGATACAAAGGAGAGCATCAAACGACTTGTCAAGAGCTATATGGAGAACCCCAACGCCATTATACTTTGTATACAAGGTACGGAGACAATGCATGGATTTTTTTCACATTCTTTGTATTGGAAAATCTACTTGTGTAGTTGAAAATTTAAGTCTCAATTCAGTAAACTTGTTTGGCCAATTTGGGAAAAGTACCAGTACAGAGAAAATTTGCATGAACAATTTTGAATTTGGGAAAATTTGCATTGTTAAAGCTCCAAATGGGATTTTTTTGTATTTTTAATTACTTGGTACTTAATTGCACACACACATTTAAGTATTCTTTCACTTGCTTTATTAGGTGGAATGGTCAGTTTCTGTGCTCATGTGGGACCGACACTCTTCATCAGAGACATGTAATTTTTAAATTAACTCAGATCCTGTTTTAATTTACAGAAACGCATTACCTATAACATAAAGCAATACAAAATTTGCTGGCAAAATCCATTGAAAATCAGAACAGAAAAGGCCTGATTGATCGAAAACAGTATTTATTCAGTCTGAAATAATCTAGCAATGTGCTCGTGGTTACACACAACTTATCACTTATATTTGTTCCCTTGCTGGTTGAATGATGTTGTCCATGATTAGCCTGGGCTGATACTTTGCTAATATGCATTTGGCCCTATTTTTCAAAGCAAGGCTCAAATACATAAATTGCATGGTTTCAATGTCTGAATATCACACCTGTTTTCACAGAGCAAGATTCAAGTACATAACTTATGCTGTTTCAATGCCTGAATACCACACCTGTTTTCACAGAGCATGCTCAAGTACATAACTTATACTGTTTCAATGTCTGAATACCACACCTGTTTTCACAGTGCAAGGCTCAAGTACATAACTTATGCTGTTTCAATGTCTGAATACCACACCTATTTTCACAGAGCAATGCTCAAGTACATAACTTATGCTGTTTCAATGTCTGAATACCACACCTGTTTTCACAGAGCATGCTCAAGTACATAACTTATACTGTTTCAATGTCTGAATACCACACCTGTTTTCACAGTGCAAGGCTCAAGTACATAACTTATGCTGTTTCAATGTCTGAATACCACACATGTTTTCACAGAGCAATGCTCAAGTACATAACTTATGCTGTTTCAATGTCTGAATATCACACCTGTTTTCACAGATGAAATGCTCAAGTACATAACTTATGCTGTTTCAATGCCTGAATATCACACCTATTTTCATGTTTCAAGGCTCAAGTACATAACTTATACTCTTTCAATGCCTGAATACCACACCTGTTTTCACAGAGCAATGCTCAAGTACATAACTTATGCTGTTTTGATGTCTGAATATCACACCTGTTTTCACAGAGCAAGGCTCAAGTACATAACTTATACTGTTTCAATGCCTGAATACCACACCTGTTTTCACAGAGCATGCTCAAGTACATAACTTATGCTGTTTCAATGTCTGAATATCACACCTGTTTTCACAGAGCAATGCTCAAGTACATAACTTATGCTGTTTAAATGTCTGAATATCACACCTGTTTTCACAGAGCAATGCTGAAGTACATAACTTATGCTGTTTCAATGTCTGAATATCACACCTGTTTTCACAGAGCAATGCTCAAGCACATAACTTATGCTGTTTCAATGTCTGAATATCACACCTGTTTTCACAGAGCAAGGCTCAAGTGCATAACTTATGCTGTTTCAATGTCTGAATATCACACCTGTTTTCACAGAGCAATGCTCAAGTACATGACTTATGCTGTTTCAATGTCTGAATATCACACCTGTTTTCACAGAGCAATGCTCAAGCACATAACTTATGCTGTTTCAATGTCTGAATATCACACCTGTTTTCACAGAGCAATGCTCAAGTACATAATTTATGCTGTTTCAATGTCTGAATATCACACCTGTTTTCACAGAGCAATGCTCAAGTACATAACTTATGCTGTTTCAATGTCTGAATATCACACCTGTTTTCACAGAGCAATGCTCAAGTACATAACTTATGCTGTTTCAATGTCTGAATATCACACCTGTTTTCACAGAGCAATGCTCAAGTACATAACTTATGCTGTTTCAATGTCTTAATATCACACCTGTTTTCACAGAGCAATGCTCAAGTACATAACTTATGCTGTTTCAATTTCTGAATATCACAGCTGTTTTCACAGAGCAATGCTCAAGTACATAACTTATGCTGTTTCAATGTCTGAATATCACAATTGTCAACACAGAGCAATGCTCAAGTACATAACTTATGCTGTTTCAATGTCTGAATATCACACCTGTTTTCACAGAGCAATGCTCAAGTACATAACTTATGCTGTTTTGATGTCTGAATATCACACCTGTTTTCACAGAGCAAGGCTCAAGCACATAACTTATGCTGTTTTGATGTCTGAATATCACACCTGTTTTCACAGAGCAAGGCTCAAGCACATAACTTATGCTGTTATGATGTCTGAATATCACACCTGTTTTCGCAGAGCAAGGCTCAAGCACATAACTTATGCTGTTTTGATGTCTGAATATCACACCTGTTTTCACAAAGCAAGGCTCAAGCACATAACTTATGCTGTTTTGATGTCTGAATATCACACCTGTTTTCACAGAGCAAGGCTCAAGCACATAACTTATGCTGTTTTGATGTCTGAATATCACACCTGTTTTCACAGAGCAAGGCTCAAGCACATAACTTATGCTGTTTTGATGTCTGAATATCACACCTGTTTTTTACAGAGCAAGGCTCAAGCACATAACTTATGCTGTTTTGATGTCTGAATATCACACCTGTTTTCACAGAGCAAGGCTCAAGCACATAACTTATGCTGTTTTGATGTCTGAATATCACACCTGTTTTTTACAGAGCAAGGCTCAAGCACATAACTTATGCTGTTTCAATGTCTGAATATCACACCTGTTTTCACAGAGCAAGGCTCAAGCACATAACTTATGCTGTTTTGATGTCTGAATATCACACCTGTTTTCACAGAGCAAGGCTCAAGCACATAACTTATGCTGTTTTGATGTCTGAATATCACACCTGTTTTTTACAGAGCAAGGCTCAAGCACATAACTTATGCTGTTTCAATGTCTGAATATCACACCTGTTTTCACAGAGCAAGGCTCAAGCACATAACTTATGCTGTTTCAATGTCTGAATATCACACCTGTTTTCACAGAGCAAGGCTCAAGTACATATTATGCTGTTTCAATGTCTGAATATCACACCTGTTTACACAGAGCAAGGCTCAAGTACATAACTTATGCTGTTTCAATGTCTGAATATCACACCTGTTTACACAGAGCAAGGCTCAAGTACATAACTTATGCTGTTTCAATGTCTGAATATCACACCTGTTTTCACAGAGCAAGGCTCAAGCACATAACTTATGCTGTTTTGATGTCTGAATATCACACCTGTTTTCACAGAGCAAGGCTCAAGCACATAACTTATGCTGTTTTGATGTCTGAATATCACACCTGTTTTCACAGAGCAAGGCTCAAGCACATAACTTATGCTGTTTTGATGTCTGAATATCTTACCTGTTTTCACAGAGCAAGGCTCAAGCACATAACTTATGCTTTTTTGATGTCTGAATATCACACCTGTTTTTTACAGAGCAAGGCTCAAGCACATAACTTATGCTGTTTTGATGTCTGAATATCACACCTGTTTTCACAGAGCAAGGCTCAAGCACATAACTTATGCTGTTTTGATGTCTGAATATCACACCTGTTTTTTACAGAGCAAGGCTCAAGCACATAACTTATGCTGTTTCAATGTCTGAATATCACACCTGTTTTCACAGAGCAAGGCTCAAGCACATAACTTATGCTGTTTTGATGTCTGAATATCACACCTGTTTTCACAGAGCAAGGCTCAAGCACATAACTTATGCTGTTTTGATGTCTGAATATCACACCTGTTTTTTACCAAGCAAGGCTCAAGCACATAACTTATGCTGTTTCAATGTCTGAATATCACACCTGTTTTCACAGAGCAAGGCTCAAGCACATAACTTATGCTGTTTCAATGTCTGAATATCACACCTGTTTTCACAGAGCAAGGCTCAAGTACATACTATGCTGTTTCAATGTCTGAATATCACACCTGTTTTCACAGAGCAAGGCTCAAGTACATACTATGCTGTTTCAATGTCTGAATATCACACCTGTTTACACAGAGCAAGGCTCAAGCACATAACTTATGCTGTTTCGATGTCTGAATATCACACCTGTTTTCACAGAGCAAGGCTCAAGTACATAACTTATGCTGTTTCAATGTCTGAATATCCCATGACTGCAGCTTAATGCATGTGCCTAAATTGTCGTCCCAGATTAGCCTGCACAAGCTAATCAGGAAGGACACTTTTTGCTTTGATTTTGTTGTTTTTAAATGCTCAATTAAATCAATGTTATTACAATTTCAAACCACTATATATAAGAAGGAACATGTAAAACAAAACATAATTTGTGCCTTTACAATGTCTGAATATCACTTTACTGTTTGTAAGACGGTTCCCTGGACGCAGAACGCAGCAATGTCACAGACGTGGTCAGCCAGATTGACCCCAGTGGCAAGCGCACCATCTTCGTACTGACCAAGGTGGACCTGGCCGAGAGCAACCTCTACAATCCTAACAGGGTACGTTTCATACTCAATATGAAAATGTTAATTTTTTTCCAAAATCATTGTCTGATATGTCCAATTGATCGAAGGTTTTCAAAACATTTTTTACGCCCCGCCAAAGGCAGAGGGATGCAGAATTGGCATTGTCCATCTGTCTGTACTTTCTGTCACAAAATTAATTGTTGGCGAAAGGTATCAATTAAACAAATTCGCTTGTTATAAATTAAAATATTCATTTTATCTTCAAATTCTGCTTTTTGGGGGTAGCAAATATTATGTTAAAACAATTTTACACATTAAAATTTAGCAATTGTAGTTAAAACAATTTGTTTTCTCCAATCCTAAGGGCTCATTCCTAATTCCACAAATACTGAAAAAAGGACTGTGTGATCTGGGTCAGTAACCACAAAGCTTCTTAGGAAAACTTTAACTGTTGTAATTAGGTGAAAATATCAGCATCAATTTTCCCAATCCAAAGGGACCCGGATCCATTCCCAAAATGGTGAAAAAAAATCACTGACCTCTTTTGTTAAAGGCTGTTTTATGCCCTGACTTTCAGCAATATAACAAGAGCTCTTCGTATTGTAAATGAGTAGCCTTCTGGTACAACAGGGCTCAATGCATCTGCTTAAAGTGTTGTCCCAGATAAGCCTGTGTACACCACACAGGCTGAACAGGGACAACACTTTCCACTTATATGAATTTTTTCATTTAAAGAAATTCTCTTCTAAATGACAATCCAATCAAGGAAGAGAATGTCGTCCCCGATTAGCCTGTGTGAACTGCACAGGCTAATGTGGGATAACACTAAATGCAGGTGCTTTGTCAGAGCTTAGAGATAGGATTGGTCTTAAACAGGTCTTCATCATCATGTTCTTTTGGTATTTAAATGTGAATGTAAAAATGTTATTAATAGCAGTACTCAATGTATTAAATGAAGACACTTTATTGTATGCTTTCCGGTGGTTTATAGAGAAAAATCAGTAAAATAAAACTGATATTTCACTGTTTTAAACAGTAAAAAATAACAGTGAAAAATATCGATATTATTCACTTTAATGTGAAATTACGTCATTTTTTTCGACGAAATGACATCATAAATCCAGCGAAATTATCCAGTTAAACTCTTTTACAATATAAATAAACGGTGAAAAAAGCATAAAATAAAAAGAAAATTTGTTGGATTCGATAGAATATTGATTTTAATTCACTCGAGAGCATAAAAAATACATATTTTATATGATCACTCGTGAAATAAAATCGATATTCCATCGAATCCAACACATATCCTCTATTTATTGCAGACTTTTGTATTTGATTGCATTATTGATACATGTTATTAAATCAAGCCAACACTGTGAGTGTTGATCAGAAGACTTGCTTTACCTTTCAGATCAAATCCATTCTAGAAGGGAAGTTGTTTCCCATGAAGGCACTGGGATACTTTGCAGTTGTCACTGGGAAAGGTTGGAAGGATTTTGTTTTCCAAGTGGAAAAAGTTTGGGACCACATCATAGTAGAATCTATAGAATAATGCTTACTATACTGTGGAATCATTTGAATTCACAGGGTACACGTTTTGCGCAATTTCAGCCGTGGACATATTTGTGTGCTCTTAAATTTCTTCAATCCAATTTCTCTTAAAAAAGTTGTTGTTTTGTATTCAACAAAATATATTGATACGGCAACAAAACAGTGGAGTAACCCATTTTTACATCTTCTTATTCCAGTAAGGTTTGATCAGGCTCTTAATTGGCAGTGATTCAAGTTTTCAATTCTGTAACTAATTAATCTAATAATTACACAGAACACCGATAATGATTGTCACATCGAGTCAAACTGACAGCTTTTTGTTAGCTCACCTGTCACGAAGTGACATGGTGAGCTTATGTGACCGTGTGATGTCCGGCGTCCTTATGTGCGTGTGTGCGTGCGTGCGTGTGTCCATCAACAATTTGTTTGTGTAGACAGTAGAGGTCACAGTTTTCATCCAATCTTTATGAAATTTGGTCAGAATGTTTATCTTGATGAAATCTGGGTTGGGATTGTATTTGGGTCATCTGGGGTCAAAAAGTAGGTCACTTAGTCAAAAACTAGGTCACATAATAGGTCAAATAATAGTAAAACCTTGTGTAGACAATATAGGTCGCAGTTTTCATCCAATCTTTATGTATTTTGGTGAGAATGTTTATCTTGATGAAATCTGGGTTGGGATTGTATTTGGGTCATCTGGGGTCAACAACTAGGTCTCTAGGTCAAAAACTAGGTCAAAGAATTGAAAAACCTTGTGAAGACAGTAGAGGTCACAGTTTTCATCCAATCTTTATGAAATTTGGTCAGAATGTTTATCTTGATGAAATCTGGGTTGGGATTGTATTTGGGCCATCTGGGGGTCAAAAACTAGGTCACTAGGTCAAAAACTAGGTCAAATAATAGAAAAACCTTGTGTAGACAATATAGGTCGCAGTTTTCATCCAATCTTTATAAATTTTGGTCAGAATGTTTATCTTGATGAAATCTGGGTTGGGATTGTATTTGGGTCATCTGTGGTCAAAAACTAGGTCACTAGGTCCAATAATAGAAAAACCGTCAACAATTTGTTTGTGTAGACAGTAGAGGTCACAGTTTTCATCCAATCTTTATGAAATTTGGTCAGAATGTTTATCTTGATGAAATCTGGGTTGGGATTGAATTTGGGTCATCTGGGATCAAAAACCAGGTCACTAGGTCAAAAACTAGGTCACTAGGTCAAAAACTAGGTCACTAGGTCAAATAATAGAAAAAGTTTGTGTAGACAGTAGAGGTCACAGTTTTCATCCAATCTTTATGAAATTTGGTCAGAATGTTTATCTTGATGAAATCTGGGTTGGGATTGTATCTGGGTCATCTGGGGTCAAAAACTAGGTCACAAGGTCAAATAATAGAAAAACCTTGTGTAGACAATAGAGGTAATAGTTTTCATCCAATCTTTATAAAATTTGATCAGAATGTTTATCTTGATGAAATCTGGGTTGGGATTGTATTTGGGTCACCTGGGGTCAAAAACTAGGTCACTAGGTCAAATAATAGAAAAACCTTGTGTAGACAACAGAGGTCACAGTTTTCAACTTATCTTTATGAAATTTGGTCAGAATGTTTATCTTGATGAAATCTGGGTTGGGATTGTATTTGGTTAGTCAGGTGAGCGATTCAGGGCCATCATGGCCCTCTTGTTTATATAGTACAGCCATAATTCATCCATCACATTTGAGACATGAATGCTTTGATCTGTATATATTTAATTTTAAGACATAATTTGGGTTAAAGTCATTTAAACTGTAATATTTGGATAATAGTTTTCCAATGTTGACTTTATAAGATTTAATGGAAATACTTAACATTTGAATATATCACATCGTTCTTGTTAACAAAATTAATCAGATGGACATTTCTTAAGTGATAATGTACATATAGATATGTATCAATATGTTCCCTGCAGATAAGCTGTGATCAATCGGTACATATGCCTTTTTTCGGAATATACTAAACACTGACCATGCACCCAGCAGTCTTGTTACCAGTTTCTTATCTATATGGAAAATCTGGTTTTCTCATATTTCATCAGCTCTTTTTGATGTATTGTGTTTGCATTATCTATTTCAAAATCATGTTTTTCTTAATTTGTAAAGGATGTCCATACCCTGTACATATCATTGCATTATTGTAATATAAGTTACACCGTTAGTAACTGACGGTGTATGGGATATACACCCTCAGTAATTTCATACCACACAACAGGGAAGCTCGAGTATGGTATTAAAATACTGATGATGTATATCTCATACACCATCAGTTACTAAAGGTCTAACGATTATATCTAAACCAACTACTCGATTACTCAGGTAGAATTAAAATTAATATATGGAAAATACTCTATGGGCATGTGACCGCTCTAAGCAAATCGGATTAGGTAATTTTTGTAGAGGTGATATATATATAATTCTTTGCATGGTTAATATAATTGATTGTGTCATAAATTTCTAACTTATGTCTTTCTCAATATTCTAAGGATGTCTGTGCATTATCATTTCAGGCAATTCAAATGACAGCATAGAGACTATCAGAGACTATGAAAATGAGTTCTTCAAAAAATCCAAGCTTTTAAAGTGAGTATGCTTCAAGTTTGTTACATTTTATTCATTTTATCCCTTTGAATGCTCTTTCAGAAAGTTCTTACAGAAACAGACTGCAGGATGAATGGAGTCGCGTTCTGAGATAACTGGGCATGAAGCATATGCATAAAGTGTCGTCCTAGATAAGCCTGTGCAATCCGCACAGGCTAATCTGGGACGACACTTTCCGCCTAAATTGGATTTTTGCTGAGAAGAGACTTCATTTAAAGGAAAAATGTCATAAAAGCGGAAAGTTTGCTGTCTGCTGCTCATCAGTATCTTAGGGTTGGACATGAAGCCTCTAAAACTTGATTCTAGTAATAAAGGAGTTCAATTAAATTTGATTTTTATGCCCCCGGTAGGAGGGCATATAGTGATCGCACTGTCCGTCTGTCTTTCTGTCACACTTTGCGGTTAAGTTTTGAAACATGCTCATAACTTCTATCTCCTTTGAGATGTAACCTTCATATTTGGTATGCATGTGTATATGGACAAGGCCTTTCCATACGCACAATAATTTTGACCCCTGTGACCTTGATGTTGAACTTAGGGTCTGAGTTTAGGTTTCGAAAAATGCTCATAACTTCTATGTCCCTTGAGATATAACCTTCATATTTGGTATGCATGTGTATATGGACAAGGCCTTTCCATACGCACAAAAATGTTGACCCCTGCAGGGTTCGACATTAACTTTTTTACAGCAAGACCATCGGACCAGCTCCTCTTAAAATCTACTAGCCCGAATCTGATGTATACTAGACCATAAATGACATTGCAAATAAACACAATTGTGTCATGTAACTGTTTAATCAGGATTTATCAGTAAAAAATCAGTGAACACCAGAAAGTTATTTTGATTCATAGAGTAAACAGTTTTTGCTTTTCTTCGTCAAGTTTAAACCATGGAAACTCAATTTTCCATTTAGGATAAAATTGACGTTTTCTTTTTTTTATATTCAAGTTTCCTGTCAGTTTTACCGACGGATTCTTCTTTTTTTACTGATTTTTCGGACGAAAATCCGAACTTGAACAAAGCCATTCTTTAAATTACATTCTTTCGTCTGCTACGCCAAAATGTTTGCATTGACGAAACCGATTTTCGATAGAAGTCGTAAAAACATGCTGTAAAGGTTTACGACACTGCAGAAAATCATTAATATTCATGACAACTTGACCAATGGAAAAAGCAATTTCTGCTGGAAGCCCTCCTTTGCGTCTAAAAATAGCGATGAATCATGTGAATGCTCCGCGTTTATTTATATACGCTAGTTTTGTTCTGATGTTAATAACGGATACGAGAGTAATTTTACACATTAAGGAAAAAGGTTTTCACAGCAGTTAGTTATAGTTCTATTAATCATTATAGATTTTTTCATGTACGACCAGTCGGACAAGCTAGCCCGCAGTTTAACTAGCCCGACCACCGATCTTACTAGACAATGTCTGTCGGACGTGCCTTAGTGTCGAACCCTGCCCTGTGACCTTGACCTTGAACTTAGGGTCCGTGTATAGGTTTCGAAAAAAGCTCACAGCTTCTATCAAGCGTTTATAGGGGGCATAAGTCATCCTATGGTGACAGCTCTTGTTTTAGACTACAAATGCATAAGAATGCGTATCTGAGTGGTAAAGGGTTAAATGCTGGCCAGTGGATGTTGTATTGCAGGGAAGGAGCCTTTAAGCATTTGCGTTTTGCAATCTGATATCTACTTATAGACATATGGTCTATTGCTTCCCCTGAAAACAATGAAAATTATACATATAAAAAAAGCTTGGACAATTTCACCTTAAGTCCTGGCCCCTAAATCTTGGCTGTGGATGTTGTATTGCAGGGAAAGAGACTTTAATTAAGCATTTGCATTTTGCAATCTGATATCTACATGTAGACATATGGTATATTGCTTCTCTAGAAAACAATATAAATTATATACATATAAAAACCTTGGACAATTTCCCCTTAAAGTTAAATACTGGCCCCTAAATCTTGGCCCCTGTTTTTTGCATTGCAGGGAAGGCGCCCTGAAGCACACGCAGGTGAGCACTCAGAACCTGAGCATGGCTGTGTCAGAACTCTTCTGGAAGATGGTCAAGGAGAACATAGAACAGCAGGCGGACGCTTTCAAAGGTACGCTCAGCCTTTACAATTGAATACTAAAATCACAATGTTGCCACATTTGCATTGAAGGATTCCAAGTTTTTAACCAGGTTTGTTTTTTCCAAAATGATCAGAAAAAAGCCTGTTAACTAAATATCAGTATATTTATATTATTAAAGGCCCTATAAAGGTGACGATCCGTAATTATTTACCGATTTTAAAATATTTTTTTCATATCTTATTTATAAAGGTTTAAAAAAACAATATATATATGCTATTAGACATTACCATAAAAAAAAAGAGCAATACAACTTTTTTTAAACTCAAAATACAGTGTCCTCCAAGTCAATCGTGTTTACAAACAATCAGTTTATTTACATCGCTGTTTAATCGGGAAAGTGTAAGTGACTCAGGTCACCAAAAATATATCGTTGATTTTCAACATCTTCCGGTATCACTCACAAAGTAGGTCTATTCTAAATGGTTAAAACATTTGTAGTGATCTAATAAGTTTCTTTCTGTTGGTAAAAAGTTGTTTAAAATAGAATTAAAATTTAATTTTCTTTCGGCTATTTTTAGCATACGTCACCGCTTTGAGGCTACACATCACGTCAGTTGCAAAGTTGTAAACATTTCTTCCAATTATGAAACGGGTATATCTTCCATAATTCTTGACAACGTTGCACCTAAGCTGTGTTATAAGCATTTTTTATGCAAGAGTTACTGAAATCCGGTAAAAATTAGACCAGTTTATATGCATTATAATTGGATTTGTCACCTTTATAGGGCCTTTAAAGATGGTAGGCCTGCACAAAATAGGTATATTTGGTTTGAAGAAACATGAACAACCTATTTTGCATTTTTACTTGAATGCTGCTTTCTTATGAGATCATTGCTCACATGCTGACCTGTAAGATAAATTGTTATTGGATCATCTACTGTGTTATTTATAGAAAACTGTCAAATGCAGGTAGCTTATTCTGGCTTGTAGGAAAGATTTTCAGTAAGACACCCTGCATACATCACGCATGTGCGGCTAGATAATTTAACGATTTCCCTTCTATCATGGACACTATACTTTTGACTCTGAAAGGCTTGGGGATGGAATTTACTGGTAATGTGCAATTGTAACTGGGCCAAAATGAGCATGCAGAGAGTAGTCCACAAACCCCTACACTGATTAGTGTTACATTCTATACTAAAAAGACTCGGTGATATTGCCAATGTTCCGGGGGATTATGCTGGCGTTATTTAAAGATCATTTAAGGTGAAAAGCTTGGTTTAATTTTAAGCATAGGTTGCCTACACGTAGACCTACATATAACTTGTAATTGCATATCGCCTCCTTGGTGCAAACAAGTTTCATGTGACATTGAAATTAGAAGGCACATTATAACTTTTTGCACTGATGGGGCGAATTATGGGCAAGTCTGAGAAAGGGCAAGGTCAGTGAGACTAAAAATAGAAAGACAGTTTCTGCACAATTAGTTGGGTTAGGATTGAGGTAGTATTCAAAAATCTGTGTGTTAGGTAGCATTCTTGCATACCTAGTTTTGAATTCTTTTTGGAGACATTGGGGACAAGGTCACTTATTTTGATAATAAGAATAGAACAATTATTTTAATGTAATAACTTAAGCTTTGTGGGCATACTGTTCTGAAATTACATGCATGTATCTTGGTTGCTTGCAACATGCAAACCAAGCTTGGATATGCATTTTGGGCAATTCAGTAGGATCAAAATCCTTGTTACTTAAAATAGATCTGCTAAGAATGTTGAGTTCGGATGGTGATTATGTGGTTACTTTTGTGTGGAGGTAGCTTACCGTTAGACCTAACATGAGATTTGCACAATTATTTTAATTTGATAAGATTAATATGTGAAACGTTGACGACCTGGTTTAATGGTATTGCCATATTAATTGGTGTCTCCAGTATTTGTTGTGCCATTTTTCTACAACAAATAATACATCCTTCACAGCTCTATGTTACCCAGACCTAAAAAGACACGAATTTGTGACAAGCTTGCGCTCTCGTTTCAAGTTTGCTCATACATAACTATTTAAGGAATTATGTTCTATTTGTGGTTCTTTTTGCACAAAATATGCGGATTTCAATGTTTTTTTTAACAGCTACAAGATATAATCTGGAAACAGAATGGAAAAACAACTTTCCGAGACTTCGAGAATTGGACAGGGTAAGAATGAAAAGTTTAAAATATGACTCTTCGCTTTTGCGGTATTTTTCGTTTAAAGAAAGTCTCTTCTTAGCAAAAATCCAGTATAGGCAGAAAGTGTCGTCCCTGATTAGCCTGTGCCAAGTGCACACTCTAATCTGGGACGACACTTTTAACACACATGCATTAACCCTTTGCATGCTGGCAAATTTGTTGTCTGCTAAAATGTTGTCTGCTGAATTTCTAAAATTAGCATTTTCTTTGATTTAAAAAAAAGAATACTATCAGAATAGCAAACTGTTTGGATCCTGATGAGACGCCACGTTTTGTGGCGTCTCATCTGGATCCAAACTGTTTGCAAAGGCCTTCAAAATTCGGTTCCAGCACTGAAAGAGTTAAACTCACTTTTCACAGAGCACGGCCCATATGTGCCCCTGTCCGTATTTTCAGGATGAGCTGTTTGAGAAGGCCAAGGGTGAAATCCTGGACGAGGTAGTTAGCCTTGGAGCTGTGTCAGCCAAGCAGTGGTAAGTGAGGGCTTTTTTCCAATCTTTTCTGAAGCTGCCTGGCCCCCCATATTTTGTGAAAAAAAAGAAGTTGCAAACTTTTAAAAATTGTGAAAAAATGAGTCAAAAACTGTTCAAAAATGTAAAAAAAAAATGAGTCGCAAACTAATTAAAATTGTGAATCTTTTAAGTAGCACACTTCCGAAATTTGTAAAAAAAGAGAAAAAAAAAAGGCTTTTCTCTGAGAAGGAAAAAAGCAATGTAAGTCCTTTGTTACATTCTAAACACCGTAAACGTGATTTCTTCGTGATATGAAGTGTTGCAAATGCTTAAAATCCACACACAAAAAATGTTGAAATATCTCTTATTTCTTGACTCCATTTATTCAATGGGGATGTTATTTCAAAAATGTGTATTCCTATGTTGGACATTTGTTGAACCATCTACTTGTCCATTGTTGGACATTTGTTGAACCATCTACTTGTCCTATGTTGGACATTTGTTGAACCATCTACTTGTCCTATGTTGGACATTTGTTGAACCATCTACTAATGTTATGTTGGACATTTGTTGAACCATCTACTAATGTTATGTTGGACATTTGTTGAACCATCTACTAATGTTATGTTGGACATTTGTTGAACCATCTACTTGTCTATTGTTGGACATTTGTTGAACCATGTACTGGTCCTATGTTGGACATTTCTTGAACCATCTACTTATGTTATGTTGGATATTTATTGAAGCATCTACTAATGTTATGTTGGACATTTGTTGAACCATGTACTAGTGTTATGATGGACATTTGTTGAACCATCTACTAGTGTTATGATGGACAATTGTTGAACCATCTACTAGTGTTATGATGGACATTTGTTGAACCATCTACTAGTGTTATGACGGACATTTGTTGATCCATCTACTAGTGTAATGATCTACTAGTGTTATGTTGCACATTTGTTGAACCATCTATTAGTGTTATGATGGGCATTTATTGACCCATCTACTTGGCTATTGTTGGACATGTGTTGAACCATCTATTAGTCCTATGTTGTACATTTGTTAAACCATCTACTAGTCCTATTTTGTACATTTGTTGAACCATCTACAAGTCCTATCATTTCCATTCCAGGGAGGAGTTGTTCTACAGAAAGCTTTGGGAGAAGGCAGCCACCTATGTGTTTGAGAACATCTACGTTCCTGCTGCACAGGCTGGAACCATCGGGTCCGTATTAATTAAGCCTTTCCATGGGAAAACTGGGCTTAATGCTTGTGTGCAAAGTGTTGTTCCAGATAAGCCTGTGCAATCTGCACAGGCTAATCAGGGACTGCACTTTCCTCCATGAGCGTATTTTGTTTTAGGAAATGCTTTCATTTTGGTGAAAGATTCTATTAAAAGCAGAAAGTGCCATTCCTGATTAGCATTTGCGGACTTGTTATGCTAATTGCGGATGACACTTTACGCTCATGTATTTATGGCTCATATTGTTAGTGTGCCTTGAGCTGCTTCGTTTGAAAATGAGTTTGAGCACCTTAGGGCTACCTCTCAGCTGTAAAGTCATTGAAAGTGTTGTGATCACATTAGGTGGACAGGGTATAAGCTCCTGACCAGACTGAAGCTATGATGGCTGGATATGACATAAAACGCAGTTTAGCTATGATGGTTGAATATGACATAAAACACAGTTAAGCTATGATGGCTGAATATGACATTAAACACATTTTTTGCATGCTGCAGCTCATTGGTGTTATTAAACCTCCACAATCTTAAGAAAGTAAGAGGTAGATTTACCAGTTGCAAGCGTAACATCTGTCTGTTTGCCTGATCAGATACAAACATTATTGAATAGAGAACTCCTAAACATTTCAATGCCCAAGGCTCAAACTTGCGTGCATTTTCCCTATCAGAGGCGTCAAAGTTCAGGATTATTCCTGAAATCAGGATTTTGGCCCTTAAGGATCAATTTTGATATTGATATAAATCAGAGGTTTTTTTCTGTAATTTTAAGATTATTGTTACAAAATGTCATCTTAAACACAAATTATTTTACTTTGACATATTGTTTACAAAGTTATATACAATAGTAAACAAAGTTACATGAATTATAAACCCTTATTTGCTCTGGTCCGAAAACGATAGGCTTATTTTCAGGATTTTAGATTTTTGCTAATTGACACCCCTGCCTATGTATTTCCATAAGATGAATTTGCAATTTTTATTTTGCTATACTTAAATTTGCTATAGTTATGCCCCCTTAATGCCCCCACTGTCTCACTATATGTGCACATTATACCTTTGCCCTTGTCCGTCAGTTGGTCAGATTTTTGTGTTGGGCACAATTTCAACAGTATTGATGGTCAAATGATGAAACTTTATATACTTGTTAACCCTTTGCATGCTGGGAAATTTGTCATCTGCACAAATGTCGTCTGCTGAATTTCTAAAATTAGCATTTTCTTTGATTTTTTTCAAAGAATACTATCAGAATAGCAAACAGTTTAGATCCTGATGAGACGCCACGTTATGTGGCGTCTCATCTGGATCCAAACTGTTTGCAAAGGCCTTCAAAATTTGGTTCCAGCACTGAAAGGGTTTACCAGCAGATTAATTGTGCACCTGGTCATATTTTACATTAGTGGTGTTTAGAGAAATAGATTGAATGCAACAGCATCAGTGCCCTGTCTACACATGTATAGTTCTACAATTATTTTCAATAACATTATTATTTCAGAGTGCTACATAATAGGGCATCCAGTCCGAGGGGGTATTTAAGTTAATTGTTAAATGGTGAAGCTATTTTATATTGTTAATGTTCCTCTTTTGACAAGACTTTATGTGTGTTGCCATCATGTTTTGAAAATGTGTTTGTTGAGTGAGACTTTGAAATGTTTGTTACAGTATTAGTGGTGATGTTAACAAGATGGATGACTTACGAGAATAGAACAACGGTTAAAGTTTGTTTTCAATAAACACAAACAAGCAGGGTTTTATAAATATGTGTATCTATATAGGAGGGCACTTCATTGGTCTGCTTGGTTAAAAAGAAGTTTTGCTATGAAATGACTAAGAGCTCTTCAGAAACTAAGAACATCTTCTTTGTCAAAGCCAAACATAGGAACATATAAGCTGCTCTCTATGAAAATGGAATTTAATGCATATGCTTAAAGTGTCGTCCCAGATTAGCCTGTGCAGTCTAGGATGACAATTATGCAAATGCATTAAGCCCTGGTTTCCCAGGTCGAAGATCATATAATTCCCTTATATATTTCAGTGAGTTTAACACTATGGTGGATATCAAGTTGACAGAATGGGCCAGTCATGCATTGCCAAAGAAAAGCGTAGAGGTAACGTTTTCAGTTTTATGAAATTACTTGAGCCTAATGTTCTAGGAAATCTTGGCTTTATGCATGTGCGTAAAGTGTCGTCCCAGATTAGCCTTTGTTATTTACACAGGCTTATCAGGTTTGATTCATTCAGAATTTAGGGAATTTTTTGTTTAAAAGCAGTCACTTTGAACCAAAAATTAAGTTTAGGCGGAAATTTTTGTCACTGATTTGCCTGTGCTGACTGCATAGGTCACTCTGTTATGTCACTTCACCCACATGCATTTAGCCCAGTTTTAATGAACGAGGCTTAATTGAAGCTTAAATTGATGCTTTTTTAAAGCAAAATGTGTTTAAGTGAGACTCCCTTTTGTTTTTTACCGTCAGCCTCTTATAAAATACTAAAAACCAAATGGGAATTTTGTTAAATTTGGTGAAATTTTCTGATGTATAACGACAACAACTTACCATAGTGTTGGCCATGAACATAGGTAAAACTGATTTCTGACTGGGAATAGAAATGGGGTCACACATTCTGACGTGTAAACAGCACATAGGGAAGAAATTGAAATACCGGGCGAAAACTGATGCAGACTATACTTAATACATAAGTAAAAAATGGCAAATTTCAACCCTTTCCCCCATAAGAAGCAATGTGAAATTGGCTTTTGCAAACAGCATAAAACTAGAACAGCTTGCGAGTGACTCGCAGTCTGTACATGTTTTATGCTGTTTGCTGCTCATCAGTATCAAATGTATAGAAATGAAGCCTTAACAACTTGAATCTAGTAAGAAAGGTCTTAAATTAAATTGAACTTTCTTAGGGACAACAAATGCGTGAAGATACATATCTAAGTGGAAAAATTGTTAAATGGACTAAGTTTTGCTTTGCGTGTACCTGTTAGGTGGGTTGGGACGTGCTACACCAGGAGTTTTCTCGCCTTGTGGAGAAGGACACTAAGAGAGGCAGTGAGCTGGATGAGGTGTTCAACAAACTCAAGATCGCCGTCATCGACTCGTCTAAGTCTACGCATCACTGGGATCCTAAGGCAGAGGAAAGTCTGGTAGGTTCACTAGCGGGGCATAGCATGGTCAGTTTCAATACCAGTTAGCCCAGCTCTTGGAAAATGGGGTCTTAACCCTTTGCATGCTGGGAAATTTGTTGTCTGCTAAAATGTCGTCTGCTGAATTTCTAAAATAAGCATTTTCTTTGATTTTTTTCAAAGAATACTATCAGAATGGCAAACAGTTTGGATCCTGATGAGACGCCACGTTCTGTGGCGTCTCATCTGGATCCAAACTGTTTGCAAAGGCCTTCAAAATTCAGTTCCAGCACTGAAAGAGTTAATGCATTTGTGTAGTTTTGTCTCAGATTAGCCTTTGCAGTCCACTTCTTCACAAAGGACTGTGTTCTTGTACCATGTCAGCGTGTATGATTGATGTCTTATTGTTATTTCAAAAGGAAGTATTGTGTACCTGTCCCATTTCAGTGTGTTATTGCTGTGTTATTGTTTCTTCACAAAGTTGGTTGTTTCTGTCCCTTTTTTAGTCATATTGTGACCTCACAATGTGGGTAGTTTCTCTCCTACCGTAATTACCTTAGGTTTTCAGACACGCTAAATTTTCGTACACCCCCTTTTATAGCAAATATAATTAATTTTTTGGCCTCTAAATTTTCTGACATGCAGATATTTCTTCCCATTTCAGTGTGTATGATTTGTCATATTGTTACCTCACAAAGTTCCCTCCCCTTTCAGCGTGTGATCCAGAGGAACATTCTGGAGGACAGATCTGTGCATGACAAACAGCAGTGGGACGCCTCTATAGCCTTCATGGAGGAGACTCTGAAAGAACAGCTCCGGAGAAGTAGGTGACTTTTCAAACCTCAGAGGGTAAAGGGAATTGTTTGTGAAATATCATATATTTGTGCCTTTACACTACCAAACTTCCATACTTTTTATCTAACCTGGACGTTTACCCTATTTGGCAACATAAAAATCTGGCTTAAATGTGGGTGTGTTTTTTTCATATAGTGTAGTATAAATATTCCTTGTTGAGTCATATACATATCCAGGTGACAATTTGAGAGGATGATTGTTTGCCTTTCTCATCATTTACCTGATACTTGTAAACTTGTTAAGCATATGCTTAACCCTTTGCATGCTGGGAAATTTGTCGTCTGCTAAAATGTCTTCTGCTGAATTTCTAAAATTAGCATTTTCTTTGATTTTTTTTCAAAGAATACTATCAGAATAGCAAACAGTTTGGATCCAGATGAGACGCCACGTTCTGTGGCGTCTCATCTGGATCCAAACTGTTTGCAAAGGCCTTTAAAATTCAGCTTCAGCGCTTTAAGGGTTAAGCGCATGCATTAAGCCCTGGTTTTCTAGAGCGCAGCAGAGGGAAGCCTCTATAGGTTAAAGTAACCCTCAACTGGGCTCGAACCACAGACCATCGGAGTAAAAGTCTATCGCTTAGACCACTCGGCCATCCGTGCTCTTACAATGAGTGATTTATTGTATACATAATATTAGAGAAAGGCCCCTTCCCCTAAAAGAAGTTCTTTAAAATGATGCAATTTTTCCACAAATTTCATACTTACGTTCCCAAATTATTTCCCCTTTTTCCGTTTTTGTCGATAATTATTTCCTCACAATTGAAGGTCAGGCCCTTTCCCCAAATTAAGAAGAAAAAAACTGGTATGGAGAAAGCTAGTGTAAAATTGCTGGGTGCTGAGCAATATTTCTTTTTGCTTCCAATATGCTGCCCATCTGGTCTGGTCCACACAAAAATAGTGAACATTTGGTGAATATTCAATGGAAAACAGAAATATTACTTTATCAAATACCTTAATTGCAAATGTTGAAATTAAAAAAGTCCTATGTTCCTAAAAGTGTGGATCTTGGAACTGTGTAGACTGCACATGCTTATCTGGGACAAAACTTTATGCAAAAGCATTAAGCCCAGTTTTGCCACAATGAGGATCTTATCTCCGTTTCAGACCAGGAGACCCTGAAGGATCTCACTGGTCCCGGCACGTGGGAGCAATGGTGGCATTGGCGACACAAGACCACAGAGCACCGCAACAGGATAGCCACGAAACACGAGTTGGAGAAGCTACTCAAACCTCAGACGGTACAGGAACTGTCTATTTAACACATTGAATATAAATAAACTTTGCAAACAGCAAGAGGTAGGAGAACTGTCCATTAAACACATTGAATGTAAAAACACTTTACAAACAGCAGACGGTACGAGAACTGTCCATTAAACACATTGAATGTAAAAGCACTTTACAAAACAGCAGACGGTACGAGAACTGTCCTTTAAACACATTGAATGTAAATACCCTTTACAAATCCCCAGACAGTACAAGAACTGTCCATTAAACACATTTAATAGAACTGCACTTTACAAACTCCCAGATGGTACAGGAACTGTCCATTAAACATATTGAATATAAATACACTTTACAAACCTCAGACCGTACAAGAACTGTCCATTAAACACATTGAATAGAAATGCACTTTACAAACTCCCAGATGGTACAGGAACTGTCCATTAAACATATTGAATATAAATACACTTTACAAACCTCAGACCGTACAAGAACTGTCCATTAAACACATTGAATAGAAATGCACTTTACAAACTCCCAGACGGTACGAGAACTGTCCATTAAACACAAAGAATGTAAATACGCTTTACAAATCTCAGACAGGGCAAGAACTGTCCATTAAACACATAGCATATAAATACCCTTTAAAAACTCCCAGACAGTACGAGAACTGTTAATTCAACACATTGAATGTAGATATTCCTTTCAAACCTCAGAGGGTATGAGACAATTTTTCATGAAACATATGGAAAATAAACAAACCTCAGATGGTTAAGAGAACTTTCTGTGAAATGCCATTGAAAATAAACACACTTTTCAGATGTCAGATGGGTTTGAGAATAATTTTAACTATTTTTCTGGATTTTTATACCCCCACAAACGAAGTTTAGGGGGGTATATAGGAGTGAACTTGCCTGTCGGTCGGTCTGTTGGTCTGTCTATTGGTTCGTATTAAGTGTCCGCTCTCTAATTCAAGTAGTTTTCATCCGATCTTCACCAAACTGGGTCAGAAGTTGGATCTACATGATGTCTAGGAAAAGTTCGAACATGGGCCTTGCCGGGTCAAAAACTAAATCACGGGGTCACTTAGTGCGTTTTAAACATTCAGCATGTTGTCTGCTCTCTAATTCAAGTAGTTTTCATCCGATTTCACCAAACTTGGTCAGAAGTTGTATCTAGATGATCTTAAGGCCAAGTTTGAACATGGGCCTTGCCGGGTCAAAAACTAGGTCACGGGGTCACAGTGTGCTTTTTTTAACATTCAGCATGGTGTCCTCTCTTATTCAATTATTTTTCATCCGATCTTCACCAAACTTGGTCAGAAGTTTTATCTAGATGATCTGAAGGCCAAGTTTGAACATGGGCCATGCTAAATCAAAAACTAGGTCACAGGGTCACTTAGTATGTTTTACACATTGAGCATGGTGTCCGCTCTCTATTTCAAGTAGTTTAAATCGACTCTTCACCACACTTGGTCAGAAGTTGTAACTAGATGATGTGTAGGTCAAGTTCGAACATGGGCCATGCCGGGTCAAAAACTAGGTCACGGGGTCACTTAGTGTGTTTTAAACTTCACCATGTTGTCCGCTCTCTAATTAAAGTAGTTTTTATCCAATCTTCACCAAAATTGGTCAGAAGTTGTATCTTGATAATGTCTAGGGCAAGTTTGAATATAGGTCATGCCGGGTAAAAAACTAGGTCACGGGGTATCTTAGTGCGTTTTAAACCTCACAATGTTGTCCGCTCTCTAATTCAAGTAGTTTTCATCCAATCTTCACCAAACTTGGTCAGAAGCTGTATCTAGATGATGTCTAGGTCAAGTTACACTGTCAAGAATGATTTGCATTCAAGCTTTATATCCCTGTCATATTTTTTAGCTCGGCTGTTTTCGGATAAACCCGAGGTATTGTCATAGCCAGCTCGTCTTGTCGCATTGAACAGGATGTCCCTTTAGTGTATATTTGTCCCTTTACAATGCCAAACTTTCATACTTTTTCTCCAGCCTGCTTATGTACCCCCTCATTGTATACATTATTTTCAGACACACCACCCAACATTGTATACATAATTTACAGACATACCGTCAATTATTGTATACATTTTTTCAGACACACCACCCATATTTGTATACATTATTTTCAGAAACACTGTCCATCATTGTATAGATTATTTTCAGACACACTGCCCATCATTGTATACATTATTTTCAGACACACTGCCTATCGTTGTATACATTATTTTCAGACACACCACCCATAATTGTATACATAATTTTCAGACACTCCACCAATTGTTGTATAAATCATTTTCAGACACACCGACCATCGTTGTTTATGTAATTTTCAGACACACTGCCCATCCTTGTATACACAAGTTTCAGACACATCGCCAATCGTTGTATACATTATTTTTAGACACACTGTCTATTCTTGTATTTATATATTTAGACACACTGCCTATCATTGTATACATTATTTTCAGACACACTGCCTCTAGTTGTATACATTATTTTCAGACACACTGCCTATAATTGTATTCATATATTCAGATACACCGCCCATTTTTGTAGACATTATTTTAAGACACACAGCCCATCATTGTACACATCATTTTCAGACAAACCGTCCATCGTTGTATATGTAATTTTAAGACACACTGCCTATCATTGTATACATTTTTCAGACACACTGTCCATCGTTGTTCACATAATTGTAGAGATTTCTTAATGAGATTTATACCTACTATTCAGACTCACCGGCCCTCGCTGTCCCAGGATGAGGTGACCACTGTGAGACAGACCCTACAGTCACAGGGACTCGAAGTGGACACAGAGTTTGTAAGTCATCTATACAGTCCTGAAAAGTTATAGCAGATAGAGAATATTATATAAGTTATACCCCCACAAACAAAGTTTAGGGGGGTATATAGGAGTGAGCTTGTCTGTCTGTCGGTCCGTATTAAGTGTCCGCTCTCTAATTCAAGTTGTTTTCATCCGATCTTCACCAAACTTGGTCAGAAGTTGTATCTAGATGATGCTAGGCCAAGTTTGAACATTGGTCATGGCAGGTCAAAAACTAGGTCACGGGGTCACTAAGTGCGTTTTAAACATTGAGCATGGTGTCCGCTCTCTAATTAAAGTAGTTTTCATCCGAGCTTAACCAAACTTGGTCAGAAGTTGTATCTAGATGATGTCTAGGCCAAGTTCAAACATGGGTCATGGCAGGTCAAAAACTAAGTCACGGGTCACTTAGTGCGTTTTAAACATTGAGCATGGTGTCCGCTCTATAATTAAAGTAGTTTTCATCTGAGCTTCACCAAACTTGGTCAGATGTTGTATCTAGATGATGTCTAGGCCAAGTTCGGAACATTGGTCATGGCAGGTCAAAAACTAGGTCACGGGGTCACTTAGTGCGTTTTAAACATTGAGCATGGTGTCTGATCTCTAATTCAAGCAGTTTTCATCAGATCTTCACCAAACTTGGTCAGAAGTTGTATCTAGTTGATGTCTAGATCAAGTTTGAATATGGGTTATGTTGGATCAAAAACTAGGTCATTTAGTGCGTTTTAAACATTCAGCATGTTGTCTGCTCTCTGATTCAAGTACTTTTCATCCAATATCTTTACCAATCTTGGTCAGAAGTTTTATGATCTCAACGCCAAGTTTGAATATGGGCCATGCTGAGCCAAAAACTAGGTCACGGGGTCACTGAATGCGTTATTTAACATTTAAGCATGATGTCTGCTCTCTAATTCAAGTAGTTTTCATCCGATCTTCACCATACTTGGTCAGAAGTTGTTTCTAGATGATGTGTAGGTCAAGTTAGAACATGGGCCATGCCGGGTCAAAAACTAGGTCATTGGGTCACTTAGTGCTTTTTAAACATTGAGCATGTTGTCGGCTGTTTTTTGTGAAGACAACATGCAAAATATTCTGTGTCAATGCGGCATGTGGGGGTTTTCGTCACGTCTGTGACAAAGCTCTAGTTTCATTTTGTACTTGAATTTATCTGACAAGATGAAAAGGTTCACATGGCAAGGCTTGACATGAAGAAGCAGTGTAAAGGCTGGCAGGCAAGTACTAGTTTACATAACATCCAGAATTTCTTGTTATTAAATGTATATCATTGAGCTGTAGAATTAAAGTAGTAATGTAGCTTTAATGAACTGTTTCTTTCTTGAAAGATCTGGCATGGAAATGAGGAACATTCTGGGAAAAAGGGCTAAATGCATTTGTGTTAAACGTCATCCCTGATTACACTGTGCATTTTGCACATGCTAATCAGGGACTACACTTCGCTTATAGGGCATTTGTTGTTGTAAAGAATGTCTCTTCTACATGTAAGCAGGAAAGTCTCATCTAAGCAAAAATGCAGTTAAAGGTGGAAATTGTTGTCCCTGATAAGCTTGTGTGAAATGCAAAGGCTAATCTGGGACAACAGTTTACACACATGCATTAAGCCCTGAACATATTATACACATTATTGTGCCCTGTCTTGCAGGTGAAAGAGACGGGGTACCATGTGTACGGGAATGTACTATACACATTATTGTTGTGCCCTGTCTTGCAGGTTAAAGAGATGGGGTACCATGTGTACGGGAATGTACTATACACATTATTGTTGTGCCCTGTCTTGCAGGTTAAAGAGATGGGGTACCATGTGTACGGGAATGTACTATACACATTATTGTTGTGCCCTGTCTTGCAGGTTAAAGAGATGGGGTACCATGTGTACGGGAATGTACTATACACATTATTGTTGTGCCCTGTCTTGCAGGTTAAAGAGATGGGGTACCATGTGTACGGGAATGTACTATACACATTATTGTTGTGCCCTGTCTTGCTGGTTAAAGAGATGGGGTACCATGTGTACGGGAATGTACTATACACATTATTGTTGTGCCCTGTCTTGCAGGTTAAAGAGATGGGGTACCATGTGTACGGGAATGTACTATACACATTATTGATGTACCCTATCTTGCAGATAAAAGAGACGTGGTACCATGTGTTCCGGGAGCGGTTTATTCTGAAGTCCCTACAGCAGTGTGCAGACTGCAAGAAGGGCTTCTACCACTACCAGAATGCCATACCTAACTCTGGGGTATGAAGACAGAAACAAGGCTGTAAATAAATATGATCTATGGTATGGGAAAACGGGTCTAAATGGATATGCATAAAGTGTCTTCCAAGATTAGAATGTGCAATTGTAACTCAGGGGTAAGGAGACACTTTGGAAATGGACAGAACCGGATGGAAGTATATACATTACTATCTTCTCTATGGACGAGTACATTGCACAAAAGTTTTTTTTAGTTAGCAAAGGTTCCATTTATTGCCTTATCTTCATTTAACTTGATCAGAACATTTGTCCTAGTGAAATCTCAGCCAAGTTAGAAACTGGGTAACATGTGATTTAAAACTATTTCTCAACATATTGGAAAATCTGGTGAATACACTATAGGCCACATTTATTGCCCAATATCATGAAACTTTGTTAGAAATTTGTCCCAATGAAATCTTGGCAGATAAAAAGTTGTCCATTTGGGATTAAAAACTAGGTCACTTGGTTAAATGAAATAAAAATGCTTTTCAACACTCTAGAGGCCATATTTATTTCCAAATCTTTATGAATATTGGAAAGGGCATTTATTCCATCTCAAATTCGGTCACTTGGGTCAAAAACTGGCCTCTAGGATAAATGACAGAAAAAGCTTGTGAACACTCTGAGATCACATGTGATCCCAATCAAAAAATATTAAGAACTTTGGTCCCTATATTGTCTTTGAGTCACAAGGGGTGCAAACTAGGTTGCTAGATCAAATTAAAGGTAAAGCCTGATGCCAGTGATATTTTTACAAATGTTCTAATCTAAGTTCTGGGACTCGATAACTTGCAAATCTATGAGTCCCCGAATTGAAAGAATGAGTCCAAATATTAAACGATATTATTTTTTGAGAAATTTCAATGCATTTTTGTGACTCATTTATTTTTGCATCCCTAGAGGTTTTTGTGAGTCCAGGACGCAGGACGCGCAGGTAAAAATATCATTGCATATCTCAGCCGAGTTTGAAACTGGGTCTCATGGCTTCAAAACTAAGGCACTTGGTCAGACCATTGTACTTATAATATCTGGGCCTAAGATCGTGATGGTGTAATGGATATGATGTCCTCCCAACAACTGGGAGGTCACGAGTTCAATCCCGACTGTGGGAGAGGTTTTTAGATCTCCCCCAAATAGGCAAAGTACTGGTTCTAGGCCCAGAAAATGGACTCAAGGCATTTAAATAATTAGTAAGTACTTTGAATGCAATTGAGCTAAAATAAATAGGTTTAAACTAAACTAATAGGCGGAGGGATATTGTTTTGGTGTTGTCCGTCCATCCGTCCGTCTTTCCATCCATCCGTCTTTCCATCCATCCGTCCGGCCGGCACTTTTGTGTCTGGAGCCATATCTTGGAAGTGCTTTTGCGGGTTTCATTGAAACTTGGTATGATTATATATATGGATAAGAGGATGATGCACGCCAAATGGCATTGTACACCATCTGTTAATAACGGAGTTATGGCCCTTTGTATCTTGAAAAAATGCTTTTTTGAGTGTCAAATATAACACTTTTGTGTCCTGAAGCATATTGGCGGGGGATATCAATTCAATGAATTTGCTTGTTTATTACCTCCCTTAGTCTTCATTACAGCCGGACTGTTTATTACCTCCCTTTGTCTTCCTAATAGCAGGACTGTTTATTACCTACTTTGTATTCCTTACAGAAGGATTGTCTATTACCTCCCTTTGTTGCCCTTACAGCTGGATTGTCTATTACCTCCCTTTGTCTTCCTTTCAGCTGGACTGTCATGAGGTGGTTCTGTTCTTTCGCCTCCAGAGGATGCTGTCAGTGACCAGTAATGCTCTACGACAGCAAGTGGTCAATAACGAGGGTATGAACCTTATCTTTAGCTCTTAATATTCCAGCCTTGTTTGAGATTAAAACTGAGCTTAATGCATGTGCGTTAAGTGTCGTCTCAGATTAGCCTGTCCAGTCTGCACAAGCTAAAGTTGTCCCTGATTGACCTGGGCAAAATGTACAGGCTAATCTGGTACAAGACTATGCTTATGCGTTAAGCTTTGTTTTCACAGATTGCGGCATATTCAATATGAGATATCCTACTCACCTATTTGTCGGTGTTTGGTTATATTATGGTAAAGGCAAGCGTGCATCAACTCAATATCAGTATTTTTAACCAGGTTTTCCGAAGGAAATTAACCAGGTTTTCCGAAGGAAATTAACCAGGTTTTCCGAAGGAAAAAACTGGTTATTAGATTGGCGAATGCGGGCGGGCTGGCGGGCGGGCGGAACAAGCTTGTCCGGGCCATAACTATGTCGTTCATTGTCAGATTTTAAAATCATTTGGCACATTTGTTCACCATCATTGGACGGTGTGTTGCGCGAAATAATTACGTCAATATCTCCAAGGTCAAGGTCACACTTTGAGTTCAAAGGTCAAAAATGGCCATAAATGAGCTTGTCCTGGCCATAACTATGTCATTCATTGTGAGATTTTAAAATCATTTGGCACATTTGTTCACCATCATGGGAGGGTGTGTCGCATGAAAGAATCACGTCAATATCTCCAATGTCAAGGTCGCCACGACTAAAAATAGATTTTTTTTAAAAACAAACTTACAAAGGGGGTTAATTTTGTTTGTTCATTTCAAAAGTTCAGTTTGAGTTTTCTCCCTTTATCAGATTTTTTTTTCACAATGAAAACCTTATTTTGTGACAATTTTGTCCCTTGTTACTACTGGTATTCAATTGTAAACGTAAAAATGTGTTTGGAGTGATTGTATGCGTTTTTCAACCAATTATGCCCATAATTCAGCACAAGTATAGCCCTTATGATTACAAAGCACACTGTCTAAGGACAGCCCATGTTACATGTGATAGTGCTTAAGATGCATATTGTGATAAGGCATGATAACTAACTGGTAAATTATGCCTCCTGCATAATTATTTTTAAAACACCCTTAAAGTGGAAAGCATTGAAGGGCATTGTTCACAAGTTTGGGCATATTTTTATAGTCTAGCACCTAAACCAGTTGCCCATTCAGACCTATACTTATTTAACTCTTTCCCACTTAGAAGCAATGTGAAAATGGCTATGTGCAAACAGCATAAAACCAGAATAGCCAGCGAGTAACTTAATTTGTAATTATAATGATTTATTAATAAAAATGATTGTATAATAAAAGTGAGCCTTGCTCTGTGAAAAAAAGGGGCTTAATGCATATGCGTACAGTGTAATTCCATACATGCCTGTGCAGGACGCAAAGGCTACCGTAATTACTCTATGTTTTCGGACTCTAAATTTTCTGACACCCCTTTTTTTCTAACCAAAAATAATTATTTTTCGTGACTCTTAATTTTCGGACACACGAGTTTACGTCCATAATTAATGTCTCTAAGTTTTCGGACAGTATATTTATGCCCCCTTTCGAAAAAGAGGGGGTATATTGCTTTGCTCATGTCGGTCGGTGGGTCCGTCTGTCCGTCCACCAGGTGGTTTCCGGATGATAACTCAAGAACGCTTGGGGCTAGGATCATGAAACTTCATAGGTACATTGATCATGACTCGCAGATGACCCCTATTGATTTTGAGGTCACTAGGTCAAAGGTCAAGGTCACAGGTGAAGGTCACAGTTACTGGAAATAGGCATTTTAAGGATTTAGCATGGTTCAAACAAGGGAAACAACTACGGTTTATGCATGTTCTTTTTATTACAGATTTGCCTCCCTTTAATTCATTCCAAATCTCATTTTACAGCAGAGATTCCAAATCTGACCTGTAAATGAGCCCCATATTTACTGCCAGTGCTAGGTTACCTTTTCCCATTTGATCATTCTTAAGTATTGGTATTGTAATGCTGCTACTGCTGCTGCTACTGCTACTGCTACTACTACTACTACTACTACTACTACTACTACTACTACTACTACTACTACTTCCACTACTACTACGACTACGACTACTACTACTACTACTACTACTACTACTACTACTTCTACTACTACTACTACTACTACTACTACTACTACTACTACTACTACTCTACTACTACTACTACTACTACTACTACTACTACTACTACTACTACTACTACTACGACTACTACTACCGGTACTACTACTACTACTACTACTACTATTACTTCTACTACTACTTCTACGACTACTATTACTACTACTACTACAACACCACCACCACCACCACCACCTTCACCACCACCACCACCACCACTTATTCTACCATGTCTACTATTACTACTTCTACTTCTACTGCCACGACTACTACTTCTTCTACTACTACTACTACTACTACTACTACTACTACTACTACTACTACTACTACTACTACTACTACTAATCCTTCTACTACTACTACTACTACTACTACTACTACTACTACTACTACTACTACTACTACTACTTCTACTACTACTACTACTACTACTACTACTACTACTACTACTACTACTACTACTACTACTACTACTACTACTACTACTACTACTACTACTACTACTACTACTACTACTACTACTACTACTACTACTACTACTACTACTACTACTACTACTACTACTACTACTACACCACCATTCACAGTGACAAAAAACGTATTCACACAATGGCTGCTACTACAACTTATAGCCCATATAGGGGGGCATGCATGTTTTACAAACAGCCCTTGTTTACAGCGCTATTTTACCAAATTTCGGTCTTGTTTTCGATATCTAATGACACTTCGATCATGGGGTTTTACAACCAGATTAACATCATAAAACATGGCAGGTGACTGCCTGAGGGCAACAGACCATTACATTTGCGTAATTGTGTAATGGTAATAAGAAGGTTATTTGTTCGGTGTGTTATGTAACAAAGCTTGTTGATTTCATGTTTACAATTCGTGTTTATAAATATGATTTAATGACTGTGTGTTTATGGCATGGTATTTTACAAGCGCGTGCTATTACCGGTAGTCAATGATAACATTGACGCTATTTTCGGACACTTCAATTTTCGACTCTAAGTTTTCGGACACCTGTATTTTGTGAATATTTTTCGTATCTAGGTTTTCGGACACGATTTTTTTTAATTTTTTTTAAGTGTCCGAAAACATAGAGTAATTACGGTAATCATCGACAACATTTTCAAAGGCTCTCCATAGCCAAAATCCAGATAAGGCAGAAAGTGTTGCCCTGATAAGCCCATGCTTACTTGTTAGTCTAATCTGGGGGCGACACTTTATGTGCATGCACTAAGCTCTGATTTCACCGAGTGAGGTTCGTTTTTATGAAACCATCATTTTCAATAATAATACATTATAAAAATAAATTATTTAATCTGGGACCACACTCTATGCACATGCATTAATGCCAGTTTCCCTGGAGCAAGTCTCAAGTATTAATGAAAAAGATGAAATTAAATTAATACCTGTATTAATTACTGATTTCAGCGCGCAGGCTGGAGATAAATACCTGTCACAATTACTGATTTCAGTGCACAGGCTAGAAATAAATACCTGTCATTATTACTGATTTCAGCGCGCCGGCTGGAGATAAATACCTGTCACAATTACTGATTTCAGTGCACAGGCTAGAAATAAATACCTGTCATAATTACTGATTTCAGCACGCAGGCTGGAGATAAATACCTGTCACAATTACTGATTTCAGTGCACAGGCTAGAAATAAATACCTGTCATAATTACTGATTTCAGCATGCAGGCTGGAGATAAATACCTGTCACAATTACTGATTTCAGCACGCAGGCTGGAGATAAATACCTGTCTTAATTACTTATTTCAGCGCGCAGGCTGGAGAGGATCATAAAGGATGTACTGGATGACTTTGGTGAGGACACGGATCGCTTGAAGAGATTGCTAACGGGCCGACCTGTAGAACTGGCAGAGGAACTCAGTATGTTGTGGTTTTACACCTATTTATTTCAGCTCCATTGCATAGAAAGCCTAATGCTTATTGAAATGCTTGCGCGTCTGATTCCTGGGTAGAACCAGTAATTGATGTCTATTGGTAAGATCTTAAGAACGCTTCAAAGTGGGTATCCAACCAGCGACCCCCTGGTTGCTAAGTGGAGACCATTTCTAACACGCCATGGTTTAGTATATTGTGGTAGATACAAAAATCTGCCTACTTTTATCTCATAATTGATAGGTTTGAACCTACTTAGGTTTCTTATTTAGGCATATGCAGACACTCTTGTCTGTTTCCTGGTAAGAAATTTCTGTTTTAAGAAAGACCCTGTGAATTCTGCCAGAGTGGGGTTTGATCACAGAACCTCCTGATTGCCAGGCAAACACTTTATCGACTACGCTATAGTGGCTTTAAATAGTTTGAATGAAGAGTTTGTGTTGCATTTTGGAAAGCCCTTCTTTTTAAACTGAAGTAAAGCTCTTATTATAGCCTGTGAAGTTGAAGTAAAGTTCTTAAATACTTATTGTAAAACTGTAGTCAAGTTCTCAAATACTTATTGTATAACTGAAGTCAAGTTCTTAAATACATTTGTAAAACTGTAGTCAAGTTCTTAAATACATATTGTCAAACTGTAGTAAAGTTCTTAATTACATATATTTTAAAACTACAGTAAAGTTCCTATAAACATAATGTAAAACTACAGTATAGTTTGTAAGTACATATCATACATCCCTAGTAAAGTTCTTATTTAAATACATAGCACTGTGTTTAGTTCTTAAATACATTTGTAAAATGGTAGTAAAGTTCTTAAATACATATTGTTAAACTGTAGTAAATGTTTTTATATAAATAAGTAACATTAAACAGATGTTAAGTTTTATATACAAAACAAACCATTGCGGCAAAGATTGGATTGAAGATTTGATCAAATAGGGACTTAACTTATATTGATACCATGTTACTTTCTGCTTTAACTTATATTGATATCATGTAACTTTCTGCTTTCAGAAAAAGTCCGCCAAATCCAAGAGAAGCTAGAGGAATTTATCGAGGCATTGAATAGAGAGAAATGAAATGACTCATGTGATAGTAGTTGTACCTGATACAGAAGGCTTGAATGTTGCAGACTGATTGTTGATCTGTGTTGCATAGCATGGTCAAACCTCTTAGAAACTATGTAACGTTACAGTTGTGTGTTCAAGTCACTTTGTATAACCCATTTTAAATAAAAGAATTTTCGAAACATTTAATATAAACACTCGACAATTTTTGGGATTTTCAGGATTTTTACTGATGTTTGTTCACTAAATACACATTTATAACCCATTTCAAATTGAAGAATTCAAGAAACATTACAAACGCATGACATTTTTTGCGATGATCAGGATTTTCACTGATGTTTGTTCACTAAATACACATTTATCATGAGTCAGATTGTGGTTCCACTTATTATGCTCTAGCCTTAAGTCATTATTAACCTAGACTGAAACCTGCTTTGCTAGTATGTTCTGGTATTTTAGATCTTCTACTTGATTAACACAGTTCTTAAATGTTTCTTAGTAATACTACAATTTATTTTTGGTGTGTTGTCAATTTTAAAAAATAGAATTATATACTTATCAATTGCACGTTCCTCTAATTTTGGAAATTCAATGAACAAAAATGGAATGTGTCCTTTAAATGGTCATAGGAATATAATTGTTGTAATTTATTATAATAGATGTTTATTGTATATACATTTTAACAAGAAAGCTTACTCAACAAAACAAAATGTGTCAGATACATGTATAGTTTGGTATTTAATATTTAGTAGCCATTATATGCATGTACAACACTATCACATTAATATCAGTTTGTGTAACTGTATTTAATTTGAGCAACTTTTTGTTTGCTGTTCCTTTTGAGATTTCTTTTTAAATAAGTTATCAGGTTTTTCTAAATATTTATGCCCCCCTTTGAAGAAGAGGGGGTATATTGTTTTGCACCTGTCTGTCCGTCCGTCGGTCCGTCCACCAGATGGTTTCGGGATGATAACTCAAGAACGCTTAGGCCTAGGATCATGAAACTTCATAGGTACATTGATCATGACTGGCAGATGACCCCTATTAATTTTCAGGTCACAAGGTCAAAGGCCAAGGTCACAGTGACTCGAAATAGTAAAATGGTTTCCAGATGATAACTCAAGAATGCTTAGGCCTAGGATCATGAAACTTCATAGGTACATTGATCATGACTAGCAGATGACCCCTTTCGATTTTCAGGTCACTAGGTCAAAAGTCAAGGTCACAGTGACTCGAAACAGTAAAATGGTTTCCGAATGATAACTCAAGAATGCTTACGCCTAGGATCATGAAACTTCATAGGTACATTGATCATGACTAGCAGATGACTCCTATTGATTTTCAGGTCACTAGGTCAAAGGTCAAGGTCACAGTGACTCGAAATAGTAAAATGGTTTCCGGATGATAACTCAAGAATGCTTACGCCTAGGATCATGAAACTTCATAGGTACATTGATCATAACTGGAAGATGACTCCTATCAATTTTCAGGTCGCTAGGTCAAAGGTCAAGGTCACAGTTACTTGAAACATTAAAATGGTTTCCTGATGATAACTCAAGATTAATTAGGCCTAGGATCATGAAACTTTATAGGTACATTGATCATGACTCGCAGATGACCCCTAGAGATTGTCAGGTCACTAGGTCAAAGGTCAAGGTCACAGTGACAAAAAACGTATTCACACAATGGCTGCCACTACAACCGACAGCCCATATGGGGGACATGCATGTTTTACAAACAGCCTTTGTTTTATTAGTGATTCATCATTTTTTTAAATTACTAAACAATCGTATTAAAATTGAGAAACCAAAGCTATTCAAATGGTTTGATAGTATTTTAGTACAAACATTATTATTTCCAGACAATACAATGCATATCTGGAAAACTGTATCTTAATTTTTTATGAATATGTTCATCTGCAGAAAGGAAATTGTTTGCAATTACATGTATTATGTCAGTTTTAATATATCCATGGCATTTGAGGTGCAAAATCTGTGTTGTATACTATATACCCCTTGTAATATATTCAACAAAGTTTACAAGAATTGCATATGGACTTGATGTTTTTGTTTCAAAGATATAACAAACTTTGAAATTATTTTAACAAAGATTGCAATCATTAATATACGCCCCTCTGAGGAAGGCACTATTTGCTTTGCACCTGTCTATCCAATAGTCAGTGGATTTGATTCAGAATAATTTCTTTAGAATGCTCTGACAAGAACTATTACAATATGTATGATGGTTACCTGGAAGGAAAAGAAGACACTAAGGAATTAGATTTTCAGGTCAAAGTTCAAGGTCACAGGAGGTTGTAAGATGAAATTAAGTAGGGACAGTAGTAGTATTATCCCCCGCCATAGGCGGAGGGATATTGTTTTGGTGTTGTCCGTCCGTCCGTCTTTCTGTCCATCCGGAGCCATATCTTGGAAGTGCTTTGGCGGATTTCATTGAAACTTGATACGAGTATATATATGGATAAGAGGATGATGCACGCTAAATGGCGTTGTACACCATCTGTTAATAACGGAGTTATGGCCCTTTGTATCTTGAAAAAATGCTTTTTTTTAGTGTCAAATATAACACTTTTGTGTCCAGATGAATATTGGGGGGGGGATATCAATTCAACGAATCTGCTCGTTTAAGTTGGGGGTGGAAGGTGCATACATGTTTGATCAAACATATTTTGTTGCATTATTATTTAATTTGAAAAAAAAATATATCCTGTATAACCATATAGGACAAGAATTGTGCTGAATTGTGATTGAAATGTAATGATTCCACATCTATAGACCAATTCATTGTTATTGTTTTGATTCCGAATTTTCGCGCATGCGCGATGCGCTGGTAGGCAAAAGCACTGGGTACAGTTACGATAAACACTATGTCATATAGATAACGGCACGTGTTTAGTCAATATATCGAAAACATTAACAACAACATCATAACACCTAAATACTATTAAATATATTGCATTTTTAATGTCAATATTGTTTAATTAATACATGTAATCTTATCTATAAAAAAATATATACTCGTTAGTCATTAGCATCAAGGTAAAGGTGGTCTGAAGACTTAACACCGACAATTTCACAAAACAAAGCTATGCATTAGCCGTTGTATTTCTTGCAGAAGGACTTCAAAAATTACAAAAAAAAATAATAAAGCATCCCATTATATAATTATAATTATCAATTGTATGAGTATGAAAGTGTGGTAAAAAAAATGAGTGAAAGAAAAGGGGTGCATTAAAATCTGACATACCGGTACAACAAAGCCCTATTAAAAGCGAAGTGCATGACAGTATTTAAATGTTATGATCATTTTCTTTTAAATTGGATGATTTGTTTTTAAGGTGAATAACACTATAGATGAATCGTAATATACAACTGAAAACCACAACTTCACATGATGCAAATTAACCTGTGAATTCATGTATATTGAAATTCCTTTACACGTGTATATGAGTGACAAATATCTTACATTTTATAATATATATCTACATTGTTTTTTTTTCGTAAATATTATTTACCCCGGTAGTCATACGTAATTTCTTGTTTTCATGATGTCGTTTGTGCATGGCCGTAACATTCAATATTCAAACGGAATGACGTAGTTTTCATTAACCGGTACCGCTAAATACGTTTAATGATTATATGTACATTTACCATTTATTAAATACGTTTTGTTATAAATTACCAGCAAACAGGCTTCAAAGCGTACATTTTCTGTTAATATATACTGGACAAATTATTATTTTTTATTTTTTTTACGATATGTAGCATATATAATTGAACAGTTGAACTTTGGCGCTATATTACTCAACCCCAAATAACTGCTCAATACTACTAGAAAGAGAAGACATGGTGGTACCATCAATTGTGTTTAATGACTAGACTTTCATATACCACCTGTGGTCAGGGACCTATTGTTTGTATAGGTCCCTGCTGTAGTTTATGACACTTTGCTGTTAGTTAAGTAGGGACAATATCTGATTAAAACGAGATAATCGGCTTGTGCCGAACAAAGGGGGCAATTAAACACCGGAATACAAAGGCTAACACGATTTTAAGATTGATGCAAACAATAAAAAAGTAAAGTCGCGATTAATTCCTTTTGTTAAATTATATTATTAAAAGGACACAAGAAAATCTATTTATGGTGTTGTTTTTTTCCCGTTTGCCTGTTTGCATTTAAAAATAAATATTTTGCCAATAATACTACCGAGTTTATAATGTGTGCATTGATGTAATCAGCTATGGTCAGATTACAGAATGATATAATTGTACAATTTAGTTTAATGTTTTGGAAGACTTTTTTTAGTTGACTTGCACAATGTACCTCGTCAACATCACAGTCATGTGGTTGATATTGATACGCGCCAGAAAACATATTTCAACAAACACGAGTATGAATAAATCAAATGTATATTGGGGTACATAAGATGAACAATGGGTAAATTACGTTATACGATTTAACAAATTTGATCTGATACTCAAAGATTCCTTAACACATAAACAAAGTGTTATTAGTTCAGACCCTGTTCTTTAGTTGCAGCAATTGTACATACTTAATAACAGATGGATTATGGATTATCATAATGGTAGGTTAATATATGCTGTGTGCATGGAATCGATCTATTTATTGTTTGTTTTTATTCTTATTTGTTTGAGTACAGTACAACAACTTTTGGGATGTTTAAATCTAAAATCTAAAAATGATCGTATACATATCAAACTATATTAAATAATGTATTTAATATAGATGTAGAGCGTGACAATAAATATCGTGCTCGATATCTCCCCTTTGATCGTGTCTTTCTTTTGCCTACCAGAGTAGCACGGATAAAGACATGCAGGTGCGCGTGACGTCACGCGTGAATTGGTCTATAACGCTCAAGCCTTTACCCAAACAGAGCAGTCACTGTAAACATGTTCAAATCGAAAGCCTGTTGAATGAGAAAGAAAATTGTTGTATTTATGTTGTTACATATTATTTACTATTCTTTCAAAATAAAAACAAGAACTATAAGAACTTTGTTCCTAAATTACCAGGCTCAGCTTACTGGAACTGGGTTACAGTACTCACTCAATGTGGTTTACAGGAAAACAAAAAATTACAATAAATCTAAAGGACCTTATCATAGGCAACGAATTAGACATCATTTACAACAACAAATAAGACGATACACATATTTGTTTTTAAATTTTAGATTGCGTGTGTGCGTCAGTCCGAGTTTATTCACAGTTTGAGGTCCTGTCCGATCATAAATTTGGACCGGTAAAATTAGCCTGTACCGATCCCTATATAGAGAGTAACGATAGATAAGGGGAGGTAACCAATCTATCTATGTACAGGCTTTGTCTGTGCGTAGATAACGGTATTTGAAACAGACGACCTAGGCATACCGAATATAATAACTTGAGCGATTTGTTTGGTCTAATGTTAGCAGCTATTTTCTCTTCGAAGTATAGTATACATTGATTTCAAGAGATGTTGTTTTGTTTTTACATTTTGTAACTCGTGTTGTAGACTTAACTAATATTCAGCATCGGTTGATGAAATGTTTCGACCTTAAAATAGTTGCAGTATTAAGACACAGTCCGTTTAATACCAAGCTGTTTTTAATTGTTTGAACAAGTTATGCTAAGTGGCTCACCATACTTATTAGTTGTGATAGCGAGTTTTCCAAGTCAGTACGCTAAGCGAAGTGTTGTTGTATTGAACAAGCGATATTGGCCAATGAGAGCGCACGCTTTGCATGAGTGACAGCACTTGTAGGCCTGCACTACCAGCTGAAAAATTATGCAGACGACGAATGCTAGGAAGGTCTGCTTTAGGTTACATTACACTAAATCATTGTGTATCCCTCCGTGGTCCATTCGAAAGTAGTGCCTATTTCTAAAGAGTTCCTTTTCTCTTCTTGAATATAAGCCATTTAACAATGTGAGACATGTCTTTTGTGGTTATTTGTAATATCCTGTATGTGTCTGGAGTACTTTGATGCCTTGGATTGGAAGCTAACTTAAAAGATGAACTTTTGAGGGTGTGTTTTCTATTGTGTGGGGCTTTTGTCGAAATTAGGATTCCGAAACACGTTTTTCTACGGTGGGTTCATTCGACAGCGATTTACTTTCTTAGAAGTTGCGAGACGGTATGTTTTTGATTGCAATTATTGGAAGATAACAGATCCATCTTTAAAATGATACCAGGTTCGGAAAAATTGATACGTCGGAAAGGCAAGAAAAATGCTGTGAAAGTTGTCAGTTTTATAATGGGACCCTATGGGAATCGGAATTAGTGTAATATAACCTTTACCTAGGAATGATAACCACCGCATCTTCCCGTTTATAATTTACAACTGGTACACTGCAGTATGTGTATGTAATCAATAGTGTTTAACAGCTTGTAAGACGACATTGGCCAGTCTAGTGTTTATCATTGAAATCTGTACATATTGGCTGCTTTCAGGGGCTTAATGCATGTCATATAAGATAAGCCTGTGCACACTGATAAGCCTGTGCAATGTGCATAAGCTAATCAAGCACAACACTTTCTGATTTTATGGTGTTTTTCGTTTGAAGAGTCTCTCTTACTGGGATGACAATGCATATATACATTAAGCCACGGACTCTAGATAAGCCCTGTTTTCCCAAAATTAAGCTTAACTTATCTTTTTCGGCGTTAGCTGTATACGCCAGCTTTTCACCTTAGCCTGACCTTTGTTAGCGTTCAATAGATTTCAAATAAAACTTCCCGCGGCCAAGTACAGATGAATACACTTCATTGACTGCATTGGCTGATTTGAGAACACGACCAGAACATTGGAAACATGTCCGCGTCTTTGTAACACTGTTTTACTGCGTGTTTAGCATGAAACAATTTTATATCTAATGAAAAGGCTTAATAGATAGAACAGTTTTACACCCAATCTCGACATCAATACAGTTTGTGCGTCCACCTTTTATTTTCAGAAGATTTTCAGCGCGAGAACTTTTGCACTTAAAGGCTATGTTCTCATATTTAGTACTAACTTCCATATTCCTGTCAACATGTTAACATGTAAAAGTATAGAGAGCAGTGGAAGCGAAGACTCACTTTATGCATTGCATTTCAACTCGCGAGGTATATCGGGTCAATTTGCGGCCACTGTGTGTGAATGTCAGAGTTTACATACAGGTCATCGCTGCGTCTCTACCCTATGTGCTGATCGGAGTTCGCGGCCAGGAAAATAATCGTTACATAATAAAGACGCTATAGCGTGAACTAGGTGAACTGGAATTTTCTTTAGACCAGACAGATGGTAAATGAAGATATCCAGCGATATCATATGGTATGTCAATAATAGATTCTTAATGTGTTATACAACAATACCATGATAAATATTATTTTTAATTAATTTGACAAGAATTATGCCATCATATTGACTAATGAATTAAGCATGAGCGCAATGATTCTCGATACTGTTAAAAATCGAATCAAATAGCAACGCCAGACAAACCACTAAAACAGATTTGTTCGAAGAACGCGCGTATAAATATTTAAAATATGTACGGATACTTCGCGTGTGGCCGATTGACTCATATGTTTTAATTTCACTTCCATTCTTCTTTGGTTTTCTGTTTTGTATCTATACGTTTATGACCAGCAATATGTAATAATGTAAAATAAGCCGCGAAAACTCCGCGTATCATCCCGTACTGCGTTTGCTGCAGCTAAGAACTGCACAGAAAAAGACATTCGCTACCTTTGATCTCATTCATTGAAGTCTTTACCTTTCATTAACTGCAACCACAATCAACGCCGGATATCTTTTTTAAAGATATTTCTTGTTTATTAATGATTTGAAAAAAACAACATTTCGACCTGTGCTTTAAGACACACTCTTTATAAATTTGAATGGGTTGTGCAAACTTGCGATATAAAAAGCTATAGGCCAAACATAATTTTGAAAACTGAGTTGCGTCTAAGATTATACAACAGCGAACAACTTTAATGCCTTTAGCGCTTTGATTATTTTAATTCAGAAAACTCGTATGGATAAAATGATAAACGTCTCACAGTCAGCGATTCGTCATCGATCGATATCTCTGTGTTGTGTTTCGCCAGTGTAAAGCGGTATGTTATTTCGTCACAATCCAAGGAAGACAATCCTAATTAAAAATACGGTACATTCTTATTAACTCCCTTTGGTCTTTGACGCCATTTTTGTTTTGTTAAAATTTTGCACAATAAGCCCCGAAATTCAGCCACAAACTTTACCTCCCGACAAAGAAAAACATCGTTATTCAAGCGATTCAAACACGTAGAATCTAATGACATAAAAATTAAAATGCCTCAGTCCTTAGTTATAATTTTCAACTATGGTCCAAATGAGGTCAGTGTCTCGCCTGCATTCGCTTCGTCTCGCCTGGCTTTTCACGAGGAGAAGAACTTGTGGCCATTTGTTGATAGTGCTGAAGGTGATTTTTGAGTTTTATAACAAGCCGAGTACGTAAAATTAACTTACTAATGTGAACTTTCGCGTACAAGCGCACGTTTGTCATGTTTTACAAAGTTGCGCGTTGTAAAAATGTCAACAAAGAAATTGTCACACGTTTTCGCGACCTGTAATATGAGTTGTACAGTAAACTTCTTCATCGAATATTAAGGTGTTATTAACCTGAAAGTCGTATCTATATACATTTTAATGATGATTACATGCTTTTTAAATGAGCGTCAATAGGCGTTGTTGTGATCTAAGTCATGAAAACTACAGAAAATATCCCGATGTTTACATGTTTATTTTTGACACTCCTAGCTGATTGATGACAACATTCACATTGTTAGAATCAAACAATGACGTCCTCACAGCAATATTGGACTTCTTTATTCGTAATATAGTTATAAACTGAACAGGAACAACTTACTATAATTTTAAAGGAGATTTTTCATTTTGTCTGATCATGCTCAACATAATTTTTGATGAACTAAATCAGTGTTCAATGTGTTTACAATGCATGACTAATAACTCATATTAAATATGTTTGCAAATTCAATAACTAATGCTTGAAACAAATGTGTGGATGAAGTTTTTGTTTTCAAAACCATTGTAGAAAATACAAAAAAAGCATCCACAATTAATAAAGCTCGATTGGTCATTGTTGGCTCGGGTACTACTTACATGTACCCTGGGTACTCTTAAGTATACTAACATGTTCCCCGGGTACAGTAAATATTCTAAAACGTACCCGGGAATTTAAACGCTAAATCGGTCCTTGTCTGCATTTTTTTTTAAATTAATTATGTTCACATTTAATGATTTATGTCAATTTTCTGTTAAATGGCCTCTATGTTATCGTAACTCATACTCATAAAGCATGTTGATGCAGTTTTTTTTAAAGAGAAGTTTGTTTAAGATAAACAGTACTGTTTAACGAGAATCGGTAGCGCGTTTTACAACATGGGACTTTAGGAGGGAATACAACTTGGTTTCAGTCTAATATCGACCGGGTACGTTTTAAGTACATTTACCGTACCTAGGGTAGATGTAAGTATACTAAAGAGTACCCGGGGTAAATGTAAGTATGCTTAAGAGTGCCCGTGGTACATGTAAGTAGTACCCGAGCCAACAATGACCTGGTAAACATTAATAAGCTGAAGTTTGTAATAATTTAATAATTAAGATAAGAAACTACTGTTGAATATTTACAAGATTATCAAAACAATTCAATTGACTTTAAATAGTCGAAATAAACATTAGTTTGTATCTACTGGTTTGTTAAATCTTAGGTGTCATACAAAAACATTTGTATCCAGCTAGGGAAAAATCGTAACAGTTTTTCAAAGTTTTTTATGAATGAAACACTGTAACATTTATGAGAGAAATATTTCCTAAAATGTTAACAATCTTTATGTAGAAGTCTGATAATAATAATTGACTTATTGATGCAACGTTCCTAGATTGTTGCGGTAACGTTTAATGAAACTTAACCAAAAATCAAATGTTATGGTAACCCTGCATGTACAATGTATGTTCTAGCTGGGTAAGTGATGCTGTACAAATTAATTTTTAGCTGATTTGAATTTCTGCAAAAGAGGTTACAAAGAATGACTTACTCATACAGTTCGCTCAAGACAGACTAGCATCTTAGCCATTGTAAAAACTGGTGGAGTGACAGGCTTTTCAGCATTTTCGCATTAAGGAAATTATATGTGATTATATCATTGGACAAACGAATAGTGTATTCCATAAGATATACATATAAATAATAATTGGCCATCAAAATTATCACAATTATCAGCTGTGTTTGTTATACTCCTCCTAAGAGTGATGCCACATGGTGTATCTTAATATACCGGTAAGTCTCAATCTGGAAAAATTCGGCATGTGCGTAAAGTGAAGATCCCAATTAGCCTGTGCATTGTACAAGGATCTTCAGGGATTACACTTTCTGCTGTAATCATATCTCATTTTTAAAGGCATTCTCTTGCTGCTTTAGCAAAAATCCAGTTAAGGCGGAAATTGTCATCCCATATCAGATGTGGAACGAAACTTTACACTTTCTGCTGTAATCATATCTTATTTTTAAAGGCATTCTCTTCTTAGCAAAAATCCAGTAAAGGTGGAAATTGTCATCCCATATCAGATGTGGGACGAAACTTTTTTCATTTGCAAAAAGCCCAGTTTTCCAAGAAACAGGCTAATTTGGCCTTAAGATATACCGTACTACTGTACTATATCTGTAGATGTGATTCAATCCACTCGTTAAAGCCAGTCTTCAGCAGAATATACAATTTGACAACCAGTACAATAATAGTATAAGACATCTGATTTGTAAATGAATATCACTTTAAGCCTGATTATAAGATGTTGTACGTTGAATAAAATTAGACCAGTGAATCTCCCGTTGACTCAAGTGGTGGTTGTCAATGGTGGATTGACATTCATCATCGGCATGCTAGGGTCCCTGATTCATATACATCTTGGGAGAGTTGGGCCACCGCCGCAGCTACGGTGTGAATGCCAATAGCTATACTTTTTCCAATTTGTCAATTAGTTTCCTCGCCTCTACAACAGTATGATTTCGAGCCTGCGGTGTGTCTGCACGATACTTGGGGAGTTCAGCATCTTGTCAAAGTCAACATTCATGCTTTGTCGGGTTGCACTGTAGAGGATTGAGATTTTCTGTCTCGGCTGTCTCTGTGCAGTTTCATCTGGCTTCATGAAGTTGATAATCTGTTGTCACGGGGTACTACTTCATTTTTCATTTCTTGTTCAAGCCAGTCAGCAACCTCTCTTGGTATATTGTCATGACGCCATCTGTATTTTCCTTGTGACAGAGCTGTAGGGCAACAAGAAAGAACATGTTCTATACTGCCTGGATCATCACAAAGTTTTCATTTGAATCTGGTAAGAGTTCAAAACAGCAGAGGTTTGCAGGGTATGGTAGGAGGTCATGGACTGACCCAAGGAGGAAGGAAATCTGATGGAGTCATACTTCCAGATGTTCTTCCAGGTCAATTTTCTGTATAATGTATTCCATGTTGTCCATGCTCCTTGTTCCCATTTCTACAGCTCTAACTTGTCTCTTGTTTTTTCTGTGCACTGTTGAAATTAGTTTGGTAAGTTTGTGTTTAATTTTACATGTCCATAAGTATATAGTTTTGTGCCAGAAGTTTTCAATATTTGTTTCTGTTTTGCAGTCTGAATGACAGAAAAGGAATGAAGACCAAGAAGACTTTGCTTCCTCATTGGTCAAGGTAGCAGTGAATAAATTCATGCTAACAATGGCTGGTACATGCTTTTGTAAAACAACGAAGAACAACAATAACAAACAAAAAGTACAAGTGTTAAATCATTTTAAGTGTTTTAAGTCCGATAGTGTAACTCAGTGATCTACAGTCAGAAAGCTGCATGTTGAAACGTTATAAATTTGCATTCAAGTGCTAAGCTAAAGTGTGTAACTGCATTTGTGGTACAGAAATAGCCATCACAATACGTTGAAAAGGGGTCATCCAGACAAACATTTGGTCGCCTGTGATAGTAAATTTGTGTAATCAAATGTCAAAGCAGTAGACTCTGTTGTACCTGCAAAAGCCAATTAAATTCGGTTGTCATCATTCGCCGACACCAGACAATGGATAACCAGTCATTTCCCGGTGGATCGCCATTTCTGGACGAGCTGCCGTCGGTGTGTACGTTCTGCGGGATGATGTTCAGTAATACCCTGGCGTTGCAGCATCACGTGCAGCTCCACATTCTGTCAGTCAATGCCCAGCTCATGGGGACACAACCACCGCCAGATCCAGGTACATGAACATCATAATAAGTCTTCCTCAGGGAAAGCTAAGCTAAATGCATGTGCGTAATATGTCTTACCAGTCTAAACAGTCTGATCAGGGACACCACTTTCCAAAACCAAAACTGCTGCGTTACTGACAGGAAGAATTATACATGTAACATTTAAATGTGTTTGTTTCATAACATACATTCAGGACAAGTACCTATTTGCCTGTAGACTTGCTAGTAAGATGGAATTAGTGACAGTAGTAGTCACAAGTAGTTAAAACAAGGCCTGCTCTGTCATTCGACGAATAAATGGTTAAAAATTTGGAAATTTGGCGCAAGAAATTTCGATTTGGCTATAACTTTTTCTCCATAAAACCCCCATAAAACTGATAAAATGTGAAGAATTTGTGTTCTACAGTAAATTTGGCACAAGAAAATTTTTAGCAAGGGGGGCTCTGTAAAACATTACTAGAACTTCATGGCTTGTGGAGAGTGTAATAGGAATTTCCGCGAAATGTATTTTGCATAATTTAGTATTTAAATGATTTTTAAAATATGAAGTGATGTTTAATTGACTGCATTTTATAAGTATATTTATAGATTAAATAATGGTTTGTAGTTTTATTTTTATTGTCTTGCCAACTGCCACATAGCCATGTTAAAATGGTGACACGTCAAAGTCACGATTGAATATGAAACAGTGTGCATGGTGTAGTGAAATCTAGTCTTATCTAGGTATCTGTAAGATACAGTTTATTTATTGCGAGGGTAAAAAAGCTTACCATCATTGAACACTTTCTGGTCTTCTGTTATCCCCACGCTCTGAATTGGAGCGGGGGGACCCGGGGATTATGTGGTTATCTCCGCCGTCTGTCCATCCGTCCGTCCTTGCCACTATCTCCTCGTACACTATTAGCACTAGAACCTTGAAATTTAAACACATGGTAGCTATGAGCATATGTGCGACAGTGCACTATTTGGAATGTTGATCTCACCCCTGGGTCAAAAGCTGCAGCGTGGGAATACGGGTCGCAGCGGCCGCCTCATTTCTAGTTTACTTTAAAATCATTTTCTGTTTTTAATTCTTTTTTTATTATTATTAAAAAAAATCTAAATAACACAAAAGGCATGCAATGAGGCCATCCTTAACAAAAATTGTATCGAGATAACCAACAGTCACTGGCCAAATGGTTGCCTTTATTTAAGCATACCGTAGGTTTCCACGTATAGCGCGCTCCTGTGTATAGCGCGCATAGCGCGCTCCTGTGTATAGCGCGCAGGCTGTTTTTTAAATGCAAAAATGGAGAAAAAAATATTTAAAGACAAACCACAAAATTGGACCGAAAATGGCCACCATTTTACTATTGCACAATCCAATAATCCGGGGCATTGGAAAGCTTAATTAAGCATTCAAAAATTGACCAAAACTTCTTCTACCGCATTGATATCTATCAGTAGCGACTTCTTGTTGTTTCGACAATGGCCCCTCAGTCTGTACGATTATAGGGTGGTAGTTTTCTGGAAAAAAACATGGCGGCCATTTTGATTATTTACGATTACACAATTTTTTTTTTACCAATTTAGCAGCCAGGATAGCGCTGTATCAATGTATAGCGCGCACCAGCTTTTTAATTTGAATTTCGGAGGTAAAACACTGCACGCTATACGTGGAAACCTACGGTATATTTTGCCAAAAGAAAAACAAAGATGCACTTGAGTTTGTATTTTTGATACGTCCTTGCAGCAACTCAGTATAGCAAATATTGTTCCTTCGTATCAAGCTATTAATTGTAGATTAATCTATTTGTGGAGGAAGTCAAATTATGTGTTCTGCAGGAAATGTTTCTGCTAGAGGGCTGAAAATTTATGAACAAATTAACCAGCATGTGCACCTCCACATGTTGTTTTCGATATTGTCTACATAACCAGAGTTATGGCTTCTTTTTTAGCCAAAAAACAACATTTTTTACTTGTGTAACTTAAACACAAAAAGGTAGCTAGACGGCTGAAACTTATCAAACATAGTAACAAGCATTTGAACGTGCATACCTCAACAATTAGGTACATTTTTATGCCCCCGGTAGGATGGCATTTAGCATTTGAACTGTCTGTCAGTCGGTCCATCTGTCCGAAAACTTAAACATTGGCCATAACTTTTGCAATATTGAAGATATCAACTTGATATTTGGCAAGCATGTTTTTCTCATAGAGCTGCGCATTTTGAGTGGTGAAAGGTCAAGGTCATCTTTCAAGGTCAAAGGTCAAAAAAACAAATCCAAGGAAAGTAACAAGCTTTAAAGGGAGATAATTTCTATTTATCATTTGGTAGGCACAGATCATTTTTACAAGGGAAGTAATATTTTTTTAAAGGGATATAATTGAAAACATAAATAAAATAAATCAAAGCGGTGCAGTATGGGGCATTGTGGGGGGGCATCTGTGTGTTTTACTGACATTTTTCTAGTTTTATGCCGAGTCACATGTATATAATGAAATGTTCTTTCCCTCTAACTGTCTAGGACAGGTGCATGTAACATAGATGTTATCTTTTTTTCATGCACAGATACCCTTTCTTTATCTCATTTTAAACAAACACAGTTATTGTTACATCAACCAGTGTCATGGGTGTGAAACACAGATCAGGGTTTTTTATCTGATTTTGGTGAAAGGGTCTGGTCTTTTTTGAAGGGAAAGAAATCGCCGGAAATGCCAATTTTGGGGAAAATAAGGAAAGTCTTAAATAACCAATTTAACATATTTTACTGTTTTTAAAACAAATTCAAGGCAACAGATAATTTAATTATGCAATATTTTTTCTATTTTCTACACTTGATCAGGTTAACTTATATGTTTAAAGGTTTTAAAAAAAAAAAAATTGGGGGGGGATGAATCTAGGGGAAAATGCACCTGCTGAGGGGGAAAAAATCCGAGGGGAACGGGCAGCTTTTCGGCGGGTCACAAAGAAGGGAAAAAAAACCTGCAGACCCTTGTTTTTGTTAATTGTGTTAAACAAATAAACTGACTTTTGAATAATTCATATTATACAGCTTAATAAGATAATGTTCTTTTCTGTGAGGAGAATTTTGTGTAACGTAGGAAAAATATAGTTTTTGTTGGGGGAAATAAGGCTGAGTTTCCACCTGCAAAATTAAAAAAAAAATGCCCTGAAAGGGTTTTTGGACAAAATATTGTCATTTGTGATGACTATGGGTTGATGCCTTTTTATCTTGTTTATTCCCCATGCTGCCCTTTTTCTACTTTTAATACTTTCTTCTGCCCCTTTGAGCTTTCAATAATGCAGTTTAATATCTTTTATGGTAAATTTATTAAGCATGTTTCCATATTGTCATAATGAATTAAACAAACCAGCAACTATTCAAACTTTATTCAAAACTGTTTATTATTACTTCGATTCTTTGTAAAGTTTATGCATGTGTATTGTATTGTAATTCTACATATATTTTTATCCCCACGCTTTTTGAAAAGCGTGGGGATATTGTGGTTATCTCCGCCGTCTGTCTGTCCATCCGTCAGTCCTGGCCACTATCTCCTCCTACAATATTAGCACTTGAACCTTGAAACTTACACACATGGTAGCTATGAGCATATGAGCGACCCTGCACTATTTGGAATTTTGATCTGACCCTTGGGTCAAAAGTTATGGGGGTTGGGGTGGGGCCGGGTCAGAGATTTTTACTCATTTTTTTAGGTTCTTTTACTATAATTTCTTCATTTCTACACGGATTGTCTTCAAATTGATACTGAACCTCTCTTATGACAATACGGTCAATCTAAACTATGCATGGCCCCATTACCAACCCTGGGGCGCCCCGCCCACATAGGCCATGCCCACCCAAAATTGCATTTTACTATTATTTCTTCATTTATACACCGAGTCACTTCAAATTGATACTGAACCTCTCTTATGACAATATGGTCAATCTCAGCAATGCATGGCCCCATTACCAACCCTGGGGCGCCCCACCCACATAAGCCTTGCCCACCTAAAATTGCCTTTTACTATAATTTCTTCATTTCTACACCGATTCACTTCAAATTAATACCAAACCCCTCTTATGACAATACGGTTAATCTCAACTATGCATGGCCCCATTACCAACCCTGGGGCCCACATAGGCCACGCCCACCCAAAATTGCCTTTTACTATAATTTCTTCATTTCTACTCGGATTCACTTCAAATTGATACTGAACCTCTCTTATGACAATACAGTCAATCTCAACTATGCATTGCCCCATTACCAACCCTGGGGCCCACATAGGCCACGCCCACCCAAAATTGCCTTTTACTATAATTTCTTCATTTCTACACGGATTCACTTCAAATTGATACTGAACCTCTCTTATGACAATACAGTCAATCTCAACTATGCATTGCCCCATTACCAACCCTGGGGCGCCCCGCCCACATAGGCCACGCCTACCCAAAATTGCCTTTTACTATAATTTCTTCATTTCTACACCCATTTACTTCAAATTGATACTGAACCTCTCTTATGACAATACGGTCAACTATGTATGTCAACTATGTATGGCCCCATTACCAACCCTGGGGCGCCCCGCCCACATAGGCCAAGCCCACCCAAAATTGCCTTTACTATAATTTCTTCATTACTACACCGATTCACTTCTAATTGATACTGAATTTCTCTTATGACAATATGGTCAATCTCATCTATGCATGGCCCCATTACCAACCCTGGGGCGCCCCTGGGTCAAACATGTGGCATGGGGATATGCGTCAGCCTCTGCCCCGCTATTTCTAGTATGTTTTCAAAGTAACTTAAAAACCTTGTTTGAAAGAGAATAGATGTATAGATTTATTGATTTTCCGATACATTTGTTTCCAGTCAACTGAACTGGATATTTAAATGGCCTGATCAATGTTTTGGAGAGGTATTGGGAATTTATGACTGTGTTTATTGTTATTTTCCAATCTGATATGGTACACACTTTGCAGTTAAGCCTATTTAGATTGCAATCTTGAATGCAATGTTTCATGATGAATAGAATTGCCACATTTAATGCAATGTTTAAAGATGAATAGAAGAATAGGCTCTAAAGTTCAAGATTGGTTGATGTCAAGCATTCCAGATGATATACTTACTATAATAATAAAACAAATAATTAAGTTTAAAAACAATTAAATAAATGTAAATATGTATCTGCAGGTTTGTTACATTTAGCTTACCAGACCTAGAATTGGCCAAGTTGAGCTTTAGTGATCACCCTGTGTCTGGTGTCCGGCATCGACTTATAGCTTGGTATTACTCTAGAGGCCAAATTTGATCAGAATGTTAATAATAATATGGACAAATTTTTAATATGGGTCATATTTGTCAAAAAAATCAGTCACATCTGAGGCGTAGAGAGGCAGGGGCAGCGGGGCAATTTTTCCCAAGCCCCAACATGAGAGGGTGCCTGAAAAGGGTTCATTGTATTGATGTTGGACTTGCTTTTTAATGCATCGTACCCGGGCGCCGAATACTGGCACTACGCCTGTGATCAGTCACCAAGTCGAATCCAAGAAAAACCTTGTTTCAACTTTTCAAGCCACTATTATGACCCAATCTTGATGGAATTTGGTCAAAATGTTTGACTTGACAATATCTAATCCACGTTCTTATCTGGGTCATGTGTCAAAAATTTAGGTCCTTAGGCCAAATCGTAATACAAACCTTGTAGCCACTATTGATGCCTTTTTTATTATCTTTTTTTTTTTCTTTCTTTTTTTATTCAATATATGACATACAATGTATACATGTATATGGTAATGAAACAAAGTGATACCACGTAGCATCAATAATGTTCAAACATGTTATACAAGATACATGTATGCTAATATATACTATTTGACCTTGTGGTTTCTTTTTTATTAAAAAATAAGTTAACATTTATTTTTTTCTTTGGTTGTTTGTGATAGTTGTTTTAAAAAAAAACAGAATACTTATGAATACATATGAATTGCATAAAGTGGGAAGAAAGCAAACTGGACTTTTTATGAAAGTTTAATGTGTTTCCATTTAAGTTCAAATATATGAAGTGTATCGTTGTTGAGGGCTATTTCTTTTTGTCCCCTACCGGTGAAACCGGAGGGGACTTATGGTTTGCACTCCGTCTGTCAGTCTGTCTGTCAGTCAGTCCGTCACACTTTTCTGGATCCTGCGATAACTTTAAAAGGTCTTAATAATTTTTCATGAAACTTGAAACATGGATAGATGGCAATATGGAGATTATGCACATCATTTCATTGTGTGCCTACGTCAAAAATTCTGGTTGCTATGGCAACAAAAAATAATAATTACTGACCATGGTGGAGTTTCACTGGTAGGGGACCATATTGCTTGGCAATCTCTTGTTAAATTTGAAAAATCTTTAATTTTAAATAATTGATGAAACAGTTCATGGTGGGTGTTTGTTTTCTGCATTTCATGCTGAATATAAAATATTTCATATATATAATAATGTAATTCACAGCGTTATTAACCTCTTGTATTTTGAAGGTATTTACCCCTAAACTGATGTCTAAGAGAGATAGTTTAACATTTAATGGTTGTTTTTCTAGAAATTTTATCAATTGATTCCATAGAGATTGAATATGTTTTTTATTATCTTAATGAAACTTGGTCAGAATGTTAATATTGGCAATATTAAAGTAAAGTCTTCAAGAATTGGTGTCCTTGAACTCAGTCCAGCGCTAGAGGGCCATGATGGCCCCCTTAAATTAACGAGAGCGCCGATGGCGTTAAAAGCATAGGTGCAAGATACAGGGAAGAATGGCGTCACGTGGTATAATGTAGTTCGATATCGCCATCCGCGAATTTCTCAAATCAATAATTTCAAACAATTACCGACTATTTAAATAGATAATCTTTCCATTTACATCAGTGTTTGAAACGCTTATGAAAAATAATTACCCAAGCCTTTCAAAATTTAAGCACGGACAGATCTGTATCGATTCTTTTCTCTATTCTTTTCACAAATGAAAATAGACGCTACCCTATTCGTCTGCGTCAAGAATTTGTCGTAAAACTTGTGGTAAGCGTTAGATGCAGACGTGCACAACAGATTGAGTTCTGAATACAGATTTCTGAATGCAGATTTTTATAGAAACTCCTCACAGCAGTTACTTCCCTTGCTTCGCCCGGTCAGTAACTTCTAGTATAAGGGAGGCCACTGCGTAGGAGATTGAGATTTATAGTGCAGATAGAATTGTTTTACGAACGAAATTTGTTTTAGGTTATAAGAAGAGTTTTTGACATAAAACGGTCTTAGAAAAATTCACTAAAAACAGTGTCAGCAATATTCTTGGAAGAAAATGTTAGAAAAACGTTTCCAAAAAAAATTTGTAAGAATGACCATATACTAAATTAAATAGATATTTCGTCTGATTTTTGATCAGGTAAGGCTTCATAAAGGGCAACCGATGGATGTGGATTTTCAAAATGTGGTATATACCATAGGCATAGGTGCGTAAACGCACCTATGCTAAAAACTCTGGCCATTTTATTATATAAAAAAAATATAGAAATAAAAAACTTGTACATTCTAAAAATCAACAGACAAACAATCAATCATGATCATTACATCATGGACAAACAATTTATTTTGCATAAACCGAATCACAGAGGTCTTTCTGGAGTAATGGATATGGTATCCTTCTATCAACTGGGAGGTCATGGGTTCAATCCCAACTCTGGAAGCGTTTTATATAGATCTCTCCCAAAAATACCGGTACATCCCAGGAAACAGACTAAGAGTGTTTCAATAAGCCTTCGGCTTTCAATGCAACCCAACTGAAATAAATAAGTTTTAAAATAAATATGTTAAAATTAATGGCAGAATAAGCTTGCATGTTTTTGCATCATGTAAATTGCTGTGCAGCTTTCAATATTTCAATGTGTTGATTGCAGGTATTGTGCTGCCAGGTGGAGGCCCATTGATGGTGGGTGTGTCCCATGGCCTGCCCAGTAGCAGTGTCACGCCTCTTCTCACGGGCTCCTCCCCCATCTCCATGCCAGCTCACCTCATCTCACCTGGTAGGCTCACTTGACAATAGTTGTTGCTTGAGACTTGGGCCACACCAAATGTATAAGTTGTTTGTTGGATTAGCTGAACCTTAAATTAGTTCAATAACTGAAAAATAAAGAATTTTAAGGGGGGCCTACATGATCCATTTCATCCCTTTTTTAGCTCAACTGAGCACAACGTGCTCATGGTGAGCTTTTGTGATCACCTTTTGTCCGTCGTACGCCGTCCGTTTGCCTTGTTAACTCTCTAGAGGCCACATTTATTGTCCAATCTTCATGAAATTTGGTCAGAAGATTGGTCTCAATGATATCTTGGATGAGTTGGAAAATGGATACGTTTGCTTGAAAACATGGCTGCCAAGGGTCGGGGCATTTTTCCTCATATGTCAATTTATGGCTATAGTAAAATCTTGTTAACACTCTAGAAGCCACATTTATTGTCCAATCTGCATGAAACTTGGTCAGAAGATTCATCCCAATAACATCTTGGAAGAGCTCGAAAATGATGCCAGTTGGTTAAAAAACATGGCCGCCAGGGGGCTGGGCATTTTTCCTTATATGGCTTTAGTAAAACCTTGTTAACACTCTAGAGGCCACATTTATTTTCCAATCTTCATGAAACTTGGTCAGAAGATTTGTCCCAATGATATCTTGGATGAGTTTGAAAATGGTAGCCTTTGCTTGAAAAACATGGCTGCCAAGAGGCGGGGCATTTTTCCTTATATGGCTATATATGGCTATCGTAAAACCTTGTTAACACTCTAGAGGACACATTTATATTCCAATCTTAATGAAACTTGGTCCGAAGATTTGTCCGAATGATATCTTGGATAAGTTCAAAAATGGTTTTGGTTTCTTAAAAAACATGACCACCAGGGCGTGGGGAATTTTTCCTTAAAAGGCTATATGGCTTTTGTAAAACCTTGTTAACACTCTAGAGGCCACATTTATTGTCCAATCTTCATGAAATATGGTCAGAAGATTTGTCTTATTGATATCTTGGATGAGTTCGAAAACGGTTACGTTTGCTTGAAAAACATGGCTGCCATTGGTGCGGGGCATTTTTCCTTATATAGCTATATATGGCTATAGTAAAATCTTGTCAACACTCTAGAGGCCACATTTATAGTCCGATCTTCATGAAATTTGGTCAGAAGATTCATCCCAATAATATCTTGGAAGAATTAAAAAATGATGCCGGTTGGTTGAAAAACATGGCTGCCAGGGGGCAGGGCATTTTTCCTTATATGGCTATAGTAAACCTTGTTAACACTTTAGAGACCACATGTATTTTCTGATCTTCATGAAACTTGGTCAGAAGATTTGTCCCAATAATATCTTGTTATCTCAGGTGAGCGACTTTGGGCCTGTCAGGCCCTCTTTTTTAAAGTTGTTTTTTCTATTCACTTAAGCCAAGAAATTTGACCACATACATTTAGGCTGTTAATCTTGATTAAACAGTTAATAGTGCAAATGTCATAATTCAATATTAAACTTTAAAGCTTTTGGTAGAATTGTTCAACAAAAAAAATGTACTCAATATATATTTTTAATTCTGAGCTTTTACCTAGTCTTTGATTATAACTTAAAGGAATATAAATATTGTTTTTTATTTTCATGTAGCTGCTTCCTCCAATGTTTTTGGCGGTATACCATAATGTATCTGAACAATTTGTTGTGGCCTAGGTTTAAACTGGTTTTGCTGCCAATTTACTTGCAGTAAAAAGAATAATCAACTAAATTTAAAGGGTTATGTATTGTAATTCAAACTAAAGTGACCTCATATCTTCTGTCATTGTGCAAATATTCATGTAATGATGAGACACGCGTCAATTGGAATAAAAAGTTGTTTGTAACAAGGGATATGTTGTATTTCAAATAAGGGCTATTGATAAAATTGAATGCCTTGTTATAGTTTTTATGAACAGTGTTGTATGCCCCTCTTTAAAGAAGGCGACAAAAAGAAGTCACATTTTCTCTGCATTCATCCAGCTCACTGCTGTATAAGGTTACATTTAAGGGGTGTTGCTGCAGTTTTTCTGATTTTTTTCCATCAAATAGATTTTGTCCAAAATTTATATTTAAGATATACATACAAATAGTATATGAAAAATGAAATAAAAACATAGGGTCACCGGCCTTGTTTTGATTTTATTCACCATTATATAACATGTACTTTTTCAATAAAACTGAAAAATCTCTAATTGCGTAAAAATAATTAATAACCTATGATATCGGCAACTGGTAGATATTATTATCTCCACGCTTTTTTTATCTCCGCCGTCTGTCTGTCCGTCCGTCCTGGCCACTATTATCTCCTACACTATTAGCACTAGAACCTTGAAACTTACACACATGGTAGCTATGAGCATATGTGCGACCAGGGCCCTTGTTTGGCCGTTTTGGGGGCCGAAGTTTGGCTCCATTCCCCCCTTAAAATAGTATACTTTTTTCCCCCTATTTCAGCTAAAAATTCCCCTAAAAAAAATTTTTTTTTTTACTTATACCTGTGTTGCCAGCTGGTATCATGCTATTAACCTTTGATTTAATGTATATTTATGTCAATTACATTAAAATATAGCAATTTTAAGTGTTGAATGGTTGGTGAAAAGATCTTCTAAAGTTCTCCCTTTCGCCGAAAAGGACGCGAAATTCCCCCCCTCTAAGGGCCCAGGTCCCAATCCCCCAAAATGTAGCAAGGGCCATGGCGACGGTGCACTATTCCGAATTTTGATCTGACCCCTGGGTCAAAAGTTATGGGGGTTGGGGTGGGGCCGGGTCAGAGATTTTCCTGCGACTGCGATTCGAAAAAGGCTCATAACTACTGTGTTCCTTCAGATATTGCTTTCATATTTGGTATGCATGTGTATCTGGACAAGACCTTTCCATGCGCATAAAAAAATTACCCCTGTGACCTTAACCTTGAACTTTCTATCAGCTTTCAGGTTTCGAAATCTGCGACTGCGATTCGAAAAAGTCTCATACCTACTGTGTCCCTTCAGATATTGCTTTCATATTTGGTATGCATGTGTATCTAGACAACACCTTTTCATGCGAACACAATTTTGTACCCCTCTGACCTTGACCTTAAGCTTAGGGTCAGTTTTCAGGTTTCGAAATCTGAAACTGCGATTCGATAAAGGCTCATAACTACTGTGTTCCTTCAGATATTGCTTTCATATTTGGTATTCATGTGTATCTGGACAAGACCGTTCCATGCGCATGAAAATTTTTACCCCTGTGACCTTGACCTTGAACTCCGGTCAGTTTTCAGATTTTGAAATCTTCGACCGCGATTCAAAAAAGGCTCAAAACTACTGTGTCCCTTCAGATATTGCTTTCATATTTGGTATGTATGTGTATCTGGACAACAACTTTCCATGTGCATACAATTTATTACTTCTGTGACCTTGACCTTGAACTTGGGGTAAGTTTTCAGGTTTCAAAATCTGCGACCGCGATTCGAAAAAGGCTCATAACTACTGTGTCCCTTCAGATATTGCTTTCATATTTGGTATGTATGTGTATCCAGACAACACCTATCCATGCGCATACAATTTTTTACCCTTATGACCTTGACCTTGAACTTGTGGTCAGTTTTAAGGTTTCGAAATCTGGGACCGGGATTTGAAAAAGGCTCATATCTACTGTGTCCCTTCAGATATTGCTTTCATATTTGGTATGCATGTATATCTGGACAACACTCTATGGGCATAATTTTTTTTACCTCTGCGACCTTGACCTTGGACTTGGGGCCAGTTTTCAGGTTTTGAAATCTGCGACCGCGATTCGAAAAAGGCTCATTACTACCGTGTCCCTTCAGATATTGCTTTCATATTTGGTATGCATGTGTATCTGGACAACACCTTTCCATGTGCATAAAATGTTTGACCCCTGTTGCCTTGACCTTGAAGTCAGCGTTCAGGTTTCGAAATCTGCGACTGCGATTCGAAAAAGGCTCATACCTGCTGTGTCCCTTCAGATATTGCTTTCATATTTGGTACGCATGTGTATCTGGACAAGACCTTTCCATGCGCATGAAATTTTTTACCACTGTGACCTTGACCTTGAACTTAGGGTCCGCGTTTAGATTTCGAAATCTATTATGTGGTTATCTACCCAATCAGAAGAAGTGCAAGCATTTTCATCGGACAATGGAATTTTTCAACAATAAAGCTTGTGTATTGAAAACACATAGAGTTACACAGTAGTGGCGCAGAGAATTGTATTTAGTAGTCAATTGTTTGTGTTAACTCATCTGTGAAATGGTTTAGCTCATCTATCTAATGTTTATACAGGGGATTATAAAATATTGGCGCAAAGGGACACCTGTATATGAGAGAAGAGATAGAATGCAGTCAAGCATAAAAAGCATGAGAAACGCATAGCCTCAAGAATCTTTAAAAGGGCTGAAACTTTCAATTTGTTCAATTACACTTTTAGACTCATTACTGAAAATCTGTCAAAATTTTCAAGTGGGAAAAATGTGAAAAACAATTTAAAGCAAGATGGACTTTGAACAGGCACATCAAAGACAGACATGAAATTCAACATTTTCATTGTTGTGTACAAGATTGCAATAGAAACTTTCTGAGACGCTACTATTTAGTCAACCATTTAACCTCAAAACATAACTTTTCCAAAACAGAAGCAAGAAGATTGCTATAAGAAAGCATGTTCAGCCATCTCATAAGTCATTCCAATGAGGATGACATGTACATAATGGACGTCAGTGAAGTTGATTCAGTATTAGATTTGTTAGGAGAGCAGGATGAGGAGGATAAATTAGGGTATAGTTTTCACTCATTTTTTAGGTTATTTTACATTAACTTCTTCATTTCTACACCGAATTACTTCAAATTTATACTGAACATCTCTTATGACAATACAGTCAATCTCAACTATGCATGGCCCCATTACCAACCCTGGGGCGCCCCTGGGTCAAACATGCGGCGTGGGGATACGCGTCGGCCTCTGCCGCGCCATTTCTAGTTTAAGCTAAGATGCATCATATGCCATTTAATTAAACCACACACTACAAATAAAATGGAGTACACAAGTTAAATTTTAAGAATTTTTTTTTTTTTAATTTGTATGTCACCCATAAAAACATAATTTTTTTACTATTTTAACCACATAACATTTAACAGAGCACTTTAAACAGATATTTTTTGTTTTAATTATCCCTACCGTCTAGACCTCAAATTTCATTTAAAAAAACAGCAATAAGACAAAACCCAAGTACCGGTACATAGATTGTCAGAAATATGCATAAACATTAGAAATTGTTTACAATCTTAACTAGGATCACAACAACTTACCAAAAGACATTAATAAAAAACAATATTTAATCACAAACATAATACCATACAGTATCAAACTCGACCTTAATCATTAATAACTTACATGTTCACAGATTTCGGCATGTTTTGAAGTTTGTGTTTAAATGCTTTAAATTGATAATTGTCAACAACAGGACTAAACTAAAAGAGCTCCAGTATAAAACAAGTATGAAATTAAAGAAAGAAAAAAAGTTTTTTTAAAGTTAACCCCGCCTGGGATCGAACCACTGACAATTGTATTATGAACCAACTCGGTCATTTCTGATGATCCTGATAACAAAAATATTGAGTTGTGATAATAGCATCATCAGTGTTGCTATAAATATATTCTCTGTTAAATAATCTGCAGCAACACCCCTTAACACAAAACAGCTGAAAAATTTCTGTCTCAGCAACACATTGGCCATATATTGTTGCATTTAAATAATATGTATTAATTTAAATATGTAATGTGTTAAACCTGTCTGCCTACCTCAAAGGTCAAGCTTACACATTGTTGTCAGATTTACACATTGTTGTAAAATGTCTGATTTTTTGATAAAACAGCATAAAAATTCCTCTCAGCCACAACTTTCAAGAATTCAAGAAACTTTATCAAAGCATCATTCTGTTCTTATGATAATAAATTACTTGGAAATTTTTTAAAATGGTCTGTTAATGTAACTTACCAGGAGGTGATGTAGTTTTCCCAGTTTGACATCATACATGATGTAAATAATAATATGTGTGCCAGACTTTTATTTGATTGGTCCAAAACAGTCAGTCTTCTTTGCTTACTTGTCCAACTTGGTCAAGACACTTGTTTCAATAATATCTCAACCTTAATGAAGTCTTTGTCCTAAGAGTTACAAAACTGAGCCAGTAGTGACATTTATTACACTAACATCACATATAATTACATTACATTATTTCAGTATGGCTATGTTGGATCTCATGTAAGCAGACGAGGACCTATGGCCCTCCTCTTTTATTGTATTTGATTTCTGGGATGGTTAGTTATTCATGTCAGCAGTAAGGTTCATCATGTTCTGGTTTGCTATAATTGTGTTCTGATGCTATATTGTTAAGCAGTGAACCTCTTATATCTTAACATAGATTTTAGGTATTTATCTTGTTCATGAATGTTCCATTGATATTTCAGGACTCTCCAATGCCGGGATTCCTAATCTGCAGCAGGTGCCAGTATCAGCTCCAAGAAACATTAAAGAGAAAAAGAGCAGGACACACACCACCAAATCTTCCCACAATTCTTCCAATGTAGTAACATCAATTGCATCTTCAGCTAATATTTCAAGCAGATCACAAACAGCGCCTACAAAATCTCGAAACTCAGGCTCCAGTGTTTCATACCTCTCGACTTTTCCCAAAGACTTACAGAAACAAGAATCTTCAGTCAGTAAACCATCGACATTACAACAACAGCAAACGTCCATGTCAGCGTCTGGACTTGTAAAGGAAAACTTTCCCCCTCACCCATCCAACTTTGACCCACTAGAAGCCTTGTTACTCTCCCCTACAAAGAAACTACACGATAAACCTGTAACAGTTACGGAATCTCTGCCCTTGGATGTGATGGGAAAAGAGCAAAAACTTTTTCAGCCATTTGTTTCGCGAGAATCAATGGATCTTAACCCATCATTTTCTGCGGACAGTTTTTTGTCGCCTGTCAAATCAGGTCATTTGCAGGGTTCCGGAGATATGGATTTGTTATTGTCAACGCCTCAGAAAGTTTTCCCCAGTACCACTGAAAACTTGTTCACATCCATAGCCACGCTTTCAAAGAGCTCGTCTTCAGAAGGAAAAATGTTCAGCCTCAGCCTCAGTCATCAAGATGGTCTCATATCACACCCTTTAGATAATAGTATGGACATGGCAAGTCTAAAAGCACTCTCAAATAGAGATGACATCAATTCTAGCTCCCACTTTTACCCAGGTCTGATGGACCCCTTGAATATTTCTCCAAAAGCGTCATCACATATGATGAAGGATTTCCCCTCTAACATGGACCTCTCTACTGATTTGAAGTCACATTCAAATGTTCCAGTGGAGTTTGGGCATCCTTCTGTCACCTCTCCAAAGATATCCCCAGCTTTACCCACAGGTGACTTTATATTATATTTCATCAATAATCAGTTTTCTGTTGAAAATTTAGTAAAACAATCGTTTTGAACCCTTATTTAATTAAGCAGCCAGTAATTCCTTATATTGACTATTTCTATAGATGTTCATAGATAAGTGCTACAGTTTTCTTATTAAAACTAGTTAATTATGAATGGAGCTTAACCTGAAATGATTTCAGTTAATTATCTTAATCCTTAAAAAAATACTTAATGATCCTAATGGACTGCTTGGTTAATGATTTATATGATCCAAATTAATATGGAATGTTACGCCAGTATTTTACTCAGTTTGGTTATTAAACATCCTGGCATATTGAACTACCTTTTGCCAAATATTAAATTTTGTCATTACTTGCTTATTTGGTTAGTATACTCCACTTCATCATTTCTTTACAATTTTGTCAACAATTGTTTTCTGCGACTTTACATTGGGCCACAGTACTTTCTATCTTTAAAAAAAGAGCAATTTAATTTTTATTTAGTGTGTCAGATAAAATTCGGATTTAACAATGAAGTTGGTACATTAAGGTATTCACGGCCATTAATCACTCGCGCCACCTCTTTTTTGAGATGCATTAATAAATGAGCCAATTCAACTTCCGAGGTGGCGCTCAGGCCCGGATGTTTTGAAATTTAACGGATAATTTTACAGGGGGATTAGGTTTAATATGGTTTTCAACACATTTCGCAATATTTAAAAAAAATCGGCCAATGTATTGCGATTCAGCGATTATAAATTCATCTATAAATGTACAGAAACATACAATCACAACCCATTTGGAAACGTGAGGACCTTTATAAGTTGTAACATGGTAGAATTCGTAAAAGCAAATCGATGTCTTTTGCCTGTGTGACGAGCGAATTCCTGCTAATTAAATCGCTAATTACATAAAACGATTTCTTTAAAACTGTACAAGTTAATGCGTGCACAAAAACATCGGCTTCTAGCCGATCTAATAGATAAATTTGCATGTTTAAAAAAGAGATGGAGACAATGCCAAGGAGGTGGCGCTCAGATTAGGAGGTGGCGCCAATGCACATTTATAGATATTTTAAAGTGAAATATTCTATTTTATGATTTCTATTATACAGGTTTTACATTATGTTGACATATTCAGCACGTTTGCGTCGCGTGAGTTTTGAATTAGAAAAAGTAGTTTTCTAATAATGTATTGATGGATTTAAAGGTTCGTCTTTGTGAGATAACAACATTTAACATGTATTATACAAATATGTTAACGGAAAAAGACCGAGCTATCTTCATTTTTTTGGAGTTGATAGTGGGAAAAACAACATAAATGAGCCTAATTAAGACTCGTTGACCTTGGTCTTTTTAAAGTAAATTAAGTATTTGGATTAATGGCCACAAATCATAGTTTCAAGAATAAGTGTTATCTTATACTTATTTCGTTAATTATCATACTGAATACAAATATTAATGTTGATGCATTATTTTGATAATGTTTAACATTAAGTTATTGGTTTCATTGAGTATTACACATTTTTGGTATACATCTTACAATATGTTTTATTAATGTTGGTGACTTCTTAATTGAGTTGATTACTTATATATTGATTATAGATTGTGTTTATGTTCTGTAAAGATTTGGTATGTACGTTGAAACATAAATTTAATATAACAAATAACATTATATATAAAATCTACGTCATGTGATAATGTCATTGTGATACGACTGTTATTGAAACATCCTGCATTGGCGCCACCTCCTATCATTAGCGCCACCTCATAAGCATTGGCTCCATCTCTTTTGGAAAAATGCAAAATTATCTGCTACGCCGGCAAGATGCCAATATTTTTGTGCTTGCAGTATCTTATGTATGTTGTACTCAATTGTTTGAAGCCGTTAGCAATTTAATTGGGTGGTCATTTTCTCGTCACACAGGAAAAACTCATCGAAATGCTTTTTAAAACTCCACCATGCCACAACTTATAAAGGTTCTCACGTTTTTAAATGAGTTGAGAATGTACGTGTCAGTACATTTTTGGACAAATCAATCTTCGCTGAATCGCACTACATTGCCCGATTTAAAAATAATTTGAATTATGTTGAAAAAACATGTAAAATACAATCACCCTGTAAAATTGTTAATGAAATTCCAAAACATCTGGGCCTAAGCACCACCTCGGAAGTTGCATTGGCTCGTTTATTAATGCATCGCAAAAAAGAGGTGGCGCTCGTAATTAACGGCTGTGGGTATTGTTCTGGATTGATTTAAACTTTCAGGGTATACAAATATTTATGACCTCAAAAAGTTTGTCTATCCCTTTGATGTGACTCTTGTTCCAGGTTACATGGACACAGACATAGCTGCCTTGCCTACAAAGGCATACACCTATGGTGCAGAGGCTACGGCTCCCAAAGTTTACCCCAGCTCACAAACGCAGGGAACTACACCTTCCGGGCCGCTCCCCAGCCCATCAATAGACATGGCAGTGAATCCTCTGGGAACCGGTTACTATAATGCACTTACCCAGAAACTGATAGATCCTAGCTTTTCTATGAGTGTTGATTTTAATAAGCCGTCATCATCGTCCTTCCCTACAGGGTCTGGTGACCAGAAAGGGAAGATATACTTTGAGAATGGGACGCTTATTAATAATGATTACGATAAGATAAGTGACACGAATGATGAAGATGATTTGGAGAGGATATTAGAGCTAGATGCAATTGATGCTAAGTCTGATAACATTGACGGAGCCAAAGAGTTTGAAATAGAGGATTTACTGAATGAGTTTAATGAGAAGCAGAATGACTTATTAAAGTCAAAGGCTGCTGTTCCAGTTATTGATGATTTCCTTAGTGATGTTATTGGTGAGGCAAAGCCAAAGGTTGATTCTGTGACACCCAGCAAAGTAGACGAGCCGTATATAACTCCTGATGCTATTGAACTAAACCAAAGTGCTATATCTGAATTGTTAGATAAAGAAATGGAAAAAATTGATCAGGAAGTAAAAGAAGTTGATAAGTCACGTTTAAGTGCTAGTGGTTTTCTAACTTCTGTTGCCACCACAGTGTTAGCTCCTTCAACTACCTCTATTACTACTAAGCCTTTGCCAGTCGTCACAATGATGTCTTCCTCAGGTTCAACAGCATCGATATCAGCAGTTGTTTCATCAAGCAGTTCAGATGTGAAAACAGTTGAACATCAAGCAAAGAAACAGGAAGATCCTGTTGACTTTGAGATTCCATATGTTGGGAAGCTGATGAAGATTAGAAAATACCAGGAGATTCAAAAACAGAAAGAACAGACAGCTGAAAAGCATCTTGAAGTGAAAGTCCATGAAAAGAAGGAGACAGTCATTGAAGATAAACCTCAATTGCAAACAATTCTTGTTCAGGTGTCAAAAAGGAAAAAGATTGAATATGGTCCATACATAAATAAACAGTCATTACTAGAAGGGAAACCAAAGAATATGCCTGAAACACCATCACCTACAAAAGCTTTTAGACCAAAGCCCAAGCCACAGTCGCCTGTGCGACGAACATTTAACTTACGAGAAAGGAAAAGTCGCCCTGATTTTGCTACATTAGCTGGATCTACTTCTAGGAATAATGAAGGCAAGAAATCAGATGAAAAAAATAAGTTGGAAAAAGATGCGAGTATTCCAACGAGTGAGACCCCAAATGAAGAGGAAGAGAAAGCTGAAGAAACTTGTGACACAGAGTCAGATGTAATTGTTACCCGAAAGAGGGAAAAGACAGTTGAAGATATAGATTGTAATGCAGCTAAGACTCCTATTGATAAAAAGAAAGCTGCAGTAAGTAAAAGTGCTGAGAAGAAAACAGATGTAGAAACTAGTGAAAATAGTGAAAGTGACACTAATAAAATATCTCTACGAACAAGAAGTGCTAAGGCTGAAACAGCATCTAATGAACCTAAGAATTTGAGAAAAAGAGGTTTAAAAACCTCACTTGATGTGACAAAAACCCCACCAGATGTGACAAAAGCAAAAAATAAAAAGACTGAATCTCAGTCTGATACTATTGAAATGGATGAAAATGTAACACAAACTATAGGTAATGAAGCAGATGAAAAGCTAATTCGTACGAGAAGTAAGCAGAAAGCTGCTGTGGATAAGACAGAACTTAAAAGGTGTTCAGTTAACCTTGGTGAGAAATGTCTGAATGCAAAAGTTAAAAAGAAGTCTAATGATAATGGTTTGGATGTATCTAAAGATGAGGACTTTAAAGACTCTGATATGGAATCTGACATAAAAGATGGAGAAACAGATTTTGGGGATATGGATCTTAATGAAGACAAGGAAAGTGCTAAATGTGATCTGTTAATCAAATCTGAGGAACTCAAAATGGAAAGCAAAAGTGAAAGCATAGTTCAGAAAGAGGAACCTGAAACGAAAGATGTACTTCCAGAAGACAATAAGGCTGGAAATATATTTGAAAGACTGAAATGTGAGAGACCGACTGAAAATACAGTTGTTAGCATATCCTCGAGTTCAGATAATAAAGTGACTATGAAGTTCAGACTTGGGTCAGACTTTCACAAGGCACATCGAGAATATATGAGTGCACCAAAGAAGCGGAAATTTGACAATCCAACTGCTTCTCCTGTTAAAGTTGAGAAAAAAGTAATAGAGGAGGTGAAAGAGAAGGTAACTTCTGTTAAAGCCTCTGAATCAGTCAATCAATCTGAAGAGGATAAATCTGAAAAGAAGGTCAAACAAAGTGTTGAGAATGAATTTCAAAGACTGGTTAATGAGGCCATGGAGGAGGTGAAAAAGGAAAAAGAGGTAGGAGAAACTGGAAAACAAGAACGACATGTGAATCTACGTAAGAGGATGCATGATAGTGTTCGCTACAATGTAGATGAGTCTGAGGATGAGTTAGACAAAGGGAAAGAAGCATCTGAGCAACACTCTGCAAAATCCCAGAGACCTGGTAGTGGTAAAGCAAGCAAGGGAAAGGGAGCCAAATTAAAAAAAGGTATGGAGCATTCGTTGTTGGATAGTGCTAAGAAGGAAACCAAAAAGGACATGGATGTTTACGATTTTACTGACACAGAAATGAGTGATCATGAAGACAGTAAAAGCGGATTCAAACCGAAGTATGTATCAAATCTTCACAAGAGCCCAATTGGACAGAAAGTGCAATCATCTGTTTTGATTGGTGGAAATTTTAAGGTGGAAGATAAGAGTGAGAATTCGAATGGTGTTAAAACTGAGGAAACAAATACTGCTACCGATGAAACAAATGAGAGTACTTGTGAAAATGATATGGATTCTTCTTATGGAATTTCAAAAACTGTTGAACCATTGAAAATAAAATTAACTAAAATAAAACCTTTTAAAGAAAAGAAACACAAACATAAAAAGAAGAAGAAAAAGAGGGACAGAGACAGAAAAGACAGTAATGAGGAAGATAAAATGAGTGATGTTATGGCTGAAAGTCCTGATTTAAAGGTTGATATTAAAAGTGTTGAGAGCATTGGCATCGATACGACATCTAATGATGGTGACGATGATTCCACCATTGACAAACGTAACAGAAAGAGTGCTAAAGTGAAGGAAAAGAAGCACATTTGTGAGTATTGCAATCTTGGATTCAGTCAGAAGTGTGACTTGAGACGCCATGTGATGATACATACAGGTGAACGACCATGGCCGTGTCCGACATGCAACAAAAAGTTTCAGAGAAAGACGGACCTAGTAAAGCATGTGCGGACACATACAGGAGAAAAACCATATGCGTGTGAGTTTTGTGATAAGCGGGTGTCTGATAAATCTCAGCTGATAGTTCATATGAGGCTACATACGGGGGATAGGCCGTATCAGTGCACTAAATGTGGTAAAAGGTGTATCACGAGTTCGGAACTGAACCGCCATCAAAACCACTGCATAGAGATGAAGATGAACCCTTGCAGTGTGTGCCAGAAGATGTTCAAAATGAACGAGTGCTTGAACATGCACATGAAGCTGCATCACAGGTCGAGGACTCGACAGTTTAAGTGTGACAAGTGCTTTCTTGGGTTTGACGTTAAAGATATGTTTGAAAATCACAACTGTGTTGATCCTTCGAAAAGTATCTTTGTCTGCAGTGAATGCTTTGAGGAATTCGCGGAGGAAATGCTCTATGCTGAGCACATTAAAATGCATGACCTTGGGGTGTTGGCATGCAATGTGTGTACTCTGGTGTTTCCAGATAAACACAATCTGGAAACTCACCTGTGTAACTTGGGTGGGGCAGACAAAAGTGGCACAGAAAATGACAAACTTGCAAATTCCTCAGGAGACCATCCTTTGGTGCTAAGCTGTGAAATCTGCAACCAGACCTTCCAGGACAAAGGTTTGTTGAAAACGGTTTTATATATGATAGTAAAATGTATGGTTTTTTTCAGTTTTTGTGGGAAGCTTACCTGTTGTGTGCAAACAAAAAATCTTTTAATAAGTTTCCATAATCATAGACTAAAAGTCTTTTGTATACGGCTTAAATTGAAAATTTAAATGCTTATGCTTGTTAATATGGAAAAAAAATAAAACTTTGTTGTCCCTGCCATATGATAATGGAATTACAAAGAACAGAATTTTTCTTTTATGTTCAATTTATACATACTACCTAATGTGCTTGGTTTAAAACATGCTTCCAAATTTATATAGAGCTCAAAATCAGACAAAACGCCTCACAGTCAGATGCTTATTTTTGCTGTCCTAAAAATTTCCCGATGTTGGCAGACGATATAGAGGACATTTATTATAGGTGTTATGTGTAAGGCAATTTCATGAAACTTTGCGTGGTGCAGTGATAGTGCAATCACTTACTGTCCCAGAAGACACAGGTTCAAATGCCAGTGATTTCGTGGTGCAGTGATAGTGCAATCACTTACTGTCCCAGAAGACACAGGTTCAAATGCCAGTGATTTTTGTTCACCCTTTATATTATTATAAAAATTAAGTTAGAACTATTGAAAACATTTAAGATTTGTAAGTTATCATAATTAATGACATTTGCACAAATTCCAAAATCTGTAAACAAATCCTTTAAAAACAATGATGTTAACAAGATTTTGATTAAATTACTGTAGTTCCACAACTTGATTCATAGATTCCATCTTTCCAATAAAATGAATAAATATGTTCCTAACGTTTTTATCTCACTTTTTGCATACTTACTTTTAGTTATGTGTTTTTAACAAGGTGAATCGTCATATCTGATGTAGTGATAACAAACTTTTTCAATGTATATTAATGGGGTATGTAACTTAAAATAGTTTTAACGAATAAATAATTGTCTTGTTTCTTGCAAAGCTGGCAATTTATATTTAGGGCTGTTATATCTGTCAACTTTGTGACGGCAAACATTTACCTTGGGATTTAGGGCAGCAAGAAAGAGGGGGGGGGGGGGGGTAAATTAAAGTATTTTGATATTAATCTGCAATTTATGAATAAGGATGAAACACAAAATACAACTTGCATGTAATATTTTGCATAAGTAACATTGTCTGTTAAGATGTATAACAACAACAACAAGAACTAAATTAAATGAAGCAATTGTGACAGTATAATAAGAAGTTACAAAAAAACACAAGAAAAACTAATATATAACTTTGACCTTAGCTTCTGAAAGAAAAATCATTCAGTCTTGCAAATAGTACGGTAATGGTAATATAATAACGTTAATTACCACAGAGGAGCCTGTAATAGTTCTGAGAAAATTAAATACTTACTTCATCTTTTCTATAAACAAAAAACATACTGATCTTTAGGGAACTATTTTTCTCAAAATTCAAACAACAGCATAGATAAACTTCCAGCCAATCAGAAATAACATTTACATCCGAGCATAAACTTCCTCGCAAAATACCAAGCTCCCTTGATATGTGTTTCTGATTGTGCTATTGGTATGGGCTGTTATGCAATATTTCATCACTTCTTGTTTCATTTAAATTTGTACTTATTCATTAAAAAAAACTCTTCTTTTTGGTAGCATTTTAGATTTTCATTCAGTCCACTGTTCATTTAACATATACTTCAGCAAAAACATCCTGCATCTTGCCAACAGACAGTTGTCGCTTTTTTTATTTATCTTTTGGCAACAGGCTATCAGTATCAACCATCCATGTTTCTAAAATTATGCCTTCCAGTGGCCATTTGAATTTGCTTAACAGTTTTTTTTTATGAAGAACAATAGGGTTAAGTTTAAAGCTATATTGTTTTGTTTCTGGTTACAAAATGTTACAGTTAAGCCTGAGATACTGGAGATTTTATAATATTTAACTGCAATCATTCTGGATTTGATAAGCTTATAATATGTTCAATATGATCTGGGAAAACTAGAAATTAAATTAATCAACAGGGCCATAGGCTCTAAGGTGCTCACCTGAGACCCAAATCTCCTCAGAATAGTTTAGTTCCTTTTTGTCTCAGGTGAGCACCTTAGGGCCTATGGCCCACTTGTTTAATTTGGCATAGTGACCTAGTTTTGGAGCTCACATGTCTTACCAAGTTTCATAATGATCGGACAGTGAATGTGACCTTAAGAGTGTCAACAAGGTTAATGTTGACGACACATGATTCACAATTCACAAAGACGATGAATGGCTGTGAGGGTGCATTATATAAGTACTTTTTCTTCATTTTTTTGTCACAGATTACTATTTTTCCTTGTTCTTTCAGACTCCCTGGTTGAACATGCGGTGGTTCATGAGAACGACCTGGGTTCCTTCATGTGTGAGTCCTGTTCAGAGATGTTCTCATTGCGTAAAGACTTCCTTTCACATGTAAGAACCTGCGTTCAGCAGAAACCATCACTGAATGACAACAGCTGGCCTGCAGGGAATGTATCAGACAGTTGGACTAGTCCTGTGAATATGGTTAACATGGGGGCAATGAATTCTGGATCAGCTGATAACAAGGTTGAACAAGAGATTCTTAATTTGGTCGCGAAGACTGAAAGTGTTGTAACACTTCCAAAGCAGAAGCCAGTTCGAGCTAGTGTCATTTCTGGCATGTTTAAAATCAGCGACGATAATTCTCCGGAGACTTTTGACAGAGTCAGGCGAAACATCAAACCTGACCCTGAATCTGTCCCCATGCCAGCGGGTCAAGCCAGTGTTTCCATGGCAACTTCTCAAACCATTGTACCTAAATTAAGTATGGTGCCAACAGGTAATCATAATTCAGCGAAATTGATTTACGGGTCAGATTTTACGAAATCACCTGATTTCTCTTTGCTCACTGAAGATAGCATTGACACTTTTTCACCAGTGGCTGATGTCAAACATCTTTGCAGTGACTCTTTTGTTGAAACCTCAAGACCATCAACTTCCAGCAGGAATGGCAGCAGAAACAATCATGCCCAGCAAATGACTCGAAAGGCAAAAATGGAGAAATCTGAAACTTTTTCTCGGTCCATACAAAATTCAGTTGGAGGCTTAGACTTTGAAATTTTCAAGTATAATTACAGCGATTCGGACTCACATGGTCACAATTCCGTGCCAGCAAGGAAGGGTCCAGATCAAGGTCAAAAGTCAAACCCTCAATCTGGAAACCATGAAAACAAGTGGCCCGATAGTTTGCAATCCCAGGCTAAGGTCCAAGACATGACCATACGAGCTGGCCTTGGTTTCACCTCTAACGATATCAAAGGTGCGGTGACTAACAAAGCTCAAAATTCTTCTGGTGTAGACTGGCCACGGGACCTTCAAAATGTGTATCCATCAGTGACCTCTGATCCTGTCCAGTCCTCACACGTGAAGAGGCTATTTTCTGGAAATAAGGACAGTTTTCAGTTTGCTCAATCTTCCGGCCAACCTGTTATACCGCAGTGGCGTGATGAGTCAAGTTACAGTGGTGCTAGGGTGGCAACTGGTTCTGGATTATCCACCCCTGGATTGTTCCAAGAAACTTTTCTGCCTCGACATTCAGGTGAATATAGAGATAGAACTAAAGGTCACGGTCGAAAAGGGAGTGGCGAAACTGCGCCATCCGTATTGTCGAATTTTCACTGATGCCATTTTTATTGTTGTTGCTAGATATTTTAGTCTATTAAGTTGCATGCTATTTGTATATATTTTGGATATATATATCATAGGTGATCTTGTAAGTAGCTGAACAAGCTTTAACTATTTTTGTACATTCATAAAAATGTTTTGTTGATAACTGTTTTAAGATCATGTTTACATGCTTTGATACATGTAAGAGCAGTAAAATTTACTCTCTTTTTTCAAACTTTTAGCGCATGATGATTGCTTACTGAAATACATGTATATGCCAGTTTTGTATACACTCATATAGAAAAGTGTTCATATTGTTAAGCGAAATAGTTTTTACTTCAATATTTATGCTTGCAATATGAAAGGAAAAAAGTAAATATAATTATGAATTTGTTACAATTAGTTGATGTTTCATTTCTAAAATATGTTAGATCAGTATTCCAGTTCTAAAACTGAGCACAAATTGACTAAAGGTTAGTATTATTATTGAGTATGGCAGGTTGTTAAGTTGTCCTGACTTTATTTATCCCCCCACCCCACCTCAAATTAGGGGGAGTTCATAGGATTGCTCTATATCCAGAAGTCTTTCAGTTTTTCCGTAATACTTATATGTCTGCTTCTCCTATATCTTTTGAAGGATTGTCATAAAACTCAATCAAATGTTGTAAAGTGCATTGAGACCATGGGCAGAAGGTATGAGTGAGTTATGTTTTGTTGAAGTTGTTCTCAAAAGTTTGAGCCTCCATAGTGTTGTTTGCTTATTATTTTCTATTCCCTTTGATGGATTTTCATGAAACTTGCATTGGGCATTGACACGATTTGCAGACATCATGCGTAACTCAATGACTCATTCTGCATTAAGGTCATACTTTAAGGTCAACGTAGTGAGCCTTTTTTGTCATGTCTACTCCATATCTCTTAGACCCTTTCTAGTGAAAAGTTAATGATATACAGTTACAGATAATCAGAGGACAGGTCATGAGTAAATCACACTGATTAAAGGTCAAAGGTCAAAAAAAGTTAAAGTCACTATTTCAAGGTCAAAGGTTAAAAGAAGTCGAAAGTCACCATTTGAGGTCAAAAGAAGTCAAAGTCATGGTTTCAAGGTCAAAGGTATAAATAACTCAAAGGCACTGTTATAAGGTCAAAGGTCTAAAGAAGTCAAGGGCACAGTTTCAAGGTCAAAGGTCAAAATAAGTTTTTTGCTGGACTGCTTTGTTGTTGAATAATAGCAACCTGAAGCTTAACAATTATACGAATCATGTGATAAAAATACTGAATGTGAAGCTTTTAGGGGCATTTAAATGTACTGCTTTCTTAACTCTGCCAAAGTGAATTCTTAACCCTTTGCATGCTGGGAAATTTGTCGTCTGCTAAAATGTCGTCTGCTGAATTTCTAAAATTAGCATTTTCTTCGATTTTTTTCAAAGAATATTATCAGAATAGCAAACAGTTTGGATCCAGATGATTCTGTGGCGTCTCATCTGGATCCAAACTGTTTGCAAAGGCCTTCAAAATTCGGTTCCTGCACTGAAAGGGTTAAGAATCATAACGTAAATGCCAAAGGTCGAAACAAGCTTTTCATCTTATCATATGGTAACTCTATATTGATAAAATGTTATTACATGTAGATACAGATGTAGATAAAATTGTTTGTAAAGATTGGGCAATTGACACTACTCTAAATTACCATTTTGTAGCTTTATCCTGTTCATTTCTATGTCAGGTTTTCCACATACTAGTATTCACTGTACAGTATACATTTGTTCATGTCATATCTTACCTCATTCTGTGTTCTGATATTTATCAAAACCTTTCATATCTTTAAACATATTTAAAAAAAAAGATGGAAATACAAAAATTTAGTAAATCTGGTTTCCATCAACTTTGTTGGAATTTCTTATCAATAGTAAAATTAGCCATCAAAATTGAGATATTTTCCTTGAAATTAACATTTTTTGCTGGATTTGTCTTTGTTTGCTAAAAGTGAAAATGGCTATGTGCGAACAGCATAAAACCAGAACAGCCTGTGAGTAATTCACAGTATGTTGCCTGTGAGTAATTCACAGTCTGTTATGGTTTTATGCTGTTTGCTGCTCATAAGTATCTTATTGTTGGAAATGAAGACTTTAAAAATTGAATCTAGTGAGAAAGATTTTAATTAAATGTAACTTTCTAAGGGACTACAAATACTTTAAAATAGGTATCTATTAAAGTGGTAAAAGGTTAACGAAGCTTGTCAACTGCATTCATAATGATGGTTTACTATCTTGATATGGATGTCAGGGGGTTAGCTTTTGCTCTTTCTCATGCAGATCTGAACATACTGAGTGCAGGTATGATACTTGTTATCTAGTCATTCATGCTGAAAACATTCATGAAAACATTTGTTGACTATCACAATTTTTAAACTTGCTTATTTTTCCAGGGTTGTCCTTAGCCATTATAAGAAGCTTGTTCTGGGAATATTGGGCTTAATACTTGTGTGTAGAGTTTCATCCCAGATTAGCCTGTGCAGTTTTCACAGGCTTATTAGGGACAACGTTTTTAAGCTATTTTTCGTTTAAATGAAGTCTCTGATTAGTGAAAATCTTGTTTAGGCAGAAAGTGTTGTCCCAGATTGCACAGTTTAATCTGGCACGACACTACAACATGCATTAAGCCCAGTTTTTCCATTTCACATTGTTTCTCTCTTATACATATTTTCACAATGTCACAACCTTTTGACTTGCTTTAGTTTTAGTGGCTTGTTTTTGTGATTCATTATATCATTATCATTAAATAAATTTACATCATTTTCTAATTGTTATGTTCATTTTGCATATTTGCTGATCTTATTCACAGAATATCTTAAAATTGTCTTCCTGTTTTCATCTTACTAAATCTGTAAATAATCATATTAATCATATTGCTATCTGTCAATAATAAGATGGTCACAATAGTCAATGCCTAGAAGGCTTACAGAAGGTTTCATAAATTTTAAATAGATAATAAATGTAACCGTGTTAAAATAAGTTCAGTGTTTATAACCGCCATCACTATTAAGGTACTTTTTGCTGTGGTTCTCAGTTAAAATTATTGTTTAATGTTAAGTTTGTAACTTTTTTTTTGTATGAACTTATGACATTATACATGTACTTTGAGTTAAATCAACAAGAGATTATACACAATATAGTTATTTGCATATAGATTTGTGATAAGACTTACGTTTATAATTATAAACATGGGTTTAATTTAAGTATTTTATATTGCAGTTTAATGCTATGGACATTATGCTTTCAGTCTTCTCAGTTTTAAAAGATGTTTATTAAAAATGACAGCGTTTTTACAACATTTTACAAAAACCATATAGTTCACTCAACTTGCATCAAAATAGCTCATTAAAATTGTATATATACATTTCTTAAAGCACACAACTTTTAAGTTGTAAATTTTCTAAACATGTTGTCAAGATTGGTCAGTGATTTGTAGGTAAGTGTGTGTTAACCCTTTGCATGCTGGGAAATCTGTCGTATGCTAAAATGTTGTCTGCTGAATTTCTAAAATTAGCATTTTCTTCGATTTTTTTTAAAGAATACTATCAGAATAGCAAACAGTTTGGATCCTGATGAAACGCCACATTCTGTGGCGTCTCATCTGGATCCAAACTGTTTGCAAAGGCCTTCAAAATTCGGTTCCCGCGACGAAAGAGTTAAAAATAACATATATATGCTTGAAATGATTTGTGATTTATGTGAAAACAATATTTCGGTGTTAATGACAACAACAAATTTAAGCATAAACTTACCTATAATGGGCCTTTGGAACTTGAAGGTACCTATAATAGGTTCCTGGAAAGTGAACTAACCTATAATGCAGTCTTGGAACATTAACTTACCTATAGCCTTCTTTGAACCTCAACTTACCTATAATGGACTCTTAGAACTTGAACTTACCCGTAACATGCTCTTTGAACATGTTATTGTTTTCAAATTCAAACCCCGCTTAGAGGATTAAACATTTTAAGTTATTTGCTTGATGCACTGCCTTCTATTGTGAACAGTTGTAGTTATATTTTGCAAAATGTTAAATGATGTCTTCTGTAATAATTTACATAATTATGTTTTACTTAATGGCTATAACTTTTTCGGAAGTAACCAGGTATTCATAATTGTTATCCCCCGCCATAGGCTGGGGATATTGTTTTGGCGTTGTCTGTCCGTCTTTCCGTCCGTCCAGCACTTTTGTGTCCGGAGCCATATCTTGGAAGTGCTTTGGCGGATTTCATTGAAACTTGATATGAGTATATATATGGATAAGAGGATGATGCACGCCAGATGGCATTGTACACCATCTGTTAATAACGGAGTAATGGCCCTTTGTATCTTAAAAAATGCTTTTTTAGTGTCAAATATAACACTTTTGTGTCCAGAAGCATATTAGCGGGGGATATCAATTCAACGAATTTGCTTGTTTTAGTTGATTACGATGGTTTAATTGGACTTTAATCTTAACCAAATAAAAATACAATAGTTTACAGTTTTGGAGTGGATAATTATGGTTTCTGGAATGTGTCAGGAGCATTAATTCTTAAAGGGGCCTTTTCACGTTTCGGTAAATAGACAAAATTTAAAAAAGTTGTTTCAGATTCTCAAATTTTTGTTTTAGTTATGATATTTGTGAGGAAATAGTAATATTGAACATTTATCCTGCTCTAAAATATCCATTATATGCATCTTTTGACGTTTTGAAAACCTGAAAACTATAAAGCGTTGCAACGTAAAACGATTGAATAATTTGGAAAGTTCTGTTGTTGTCTTTATATTTTGTGAAACTACGAGGAATGCTTATAGAAATTAAAAAATACAACCTATCATAGCATGAGCACGAATAGCCGAGTGGTCTAAGTGGGTAACTTTTTACTCCAGGACTCCAGGGGTCAGTGGTTTGAGCCCAGTTGAAGGTTACTTTTTTTTAATTGTACTCTTGTGTTTTTACCGGGGATATTTAGGTCCAATGTTTAAATTTATCAATATAAAGCATGTAATGACAAACTTAAATACATGCCAAAATCTGTGAAAAGGCCCCTTAAACATCTGCCCAAGGACACAGATTCAAATAGTGTCTCTATAAGCCTATGACATAACTTTAAATCGAGCTAAGAAAAAGTTTTAAAGAAGATATTAGGTTTACATAAAATTATGATTTATTATGGATTGTACTATAAAATTGTACTTATTTTTTTCATGAAATGTACATCTAAATGCAAATTGAAGGCTTATGTTGTACACAAAAAACTACACTTTGGTCATATACATGTGCATGAAAAGTATATTCAAAATGTTTGTTGTTATGTTTAACTTACTTGGTTGTGAAAATTTCTATCAAGTGGGTCAATAACATCTAATTACATCTAACTATTTCCAATTGTGCTAACATGATAGACTGCTCTAAGATAATAGCATTTCCTGATTTCTTTTTATAGAATATTGTTGTATATGAATGGTGCAGTGCCCAACGGGTCTATGGTTCCGAAATAGATTATAATGCCCTGTGAGTATGTGTGAACATGCACATGTGTGTTCATGCAGTAGTAACGTGCCATACAGTATGTAAAGTGAGCTTTAATTATTAAGGAAATAATGTACATGTACTTGTTAAGGTACAAATTATGTACTTTATGCTTTAATACAATTTAACTCATTTATACTTGTATATAAACAGATTATAGCGTACTACTTTGTATTTAAGGGGAGTAGCGTAGCGATATATGTGGTGTAAAATAGTATGATTTGAATGAGCGCATAATGACTTATCAATAATATATCTGCCCGGTTAGTGTGTGTTAGTGTACATGTATATGAAAGGATTTACAGGTAGTAAATGTTTTATTGCCAGATATCATTGAGATACAGTTTATCTTTACTCGGCATAGTAACAGTCGTATTAAAGTGTTGTCGCTATCTTATTTTTGTTATAATGTCGCACGTCATTTGTTAAATAAAATAAAAAAGGAAACATAATTTACGTTCTTCTATTATGTGTGTTGACTGAATTTTTATGTCCCCCACAACTATAGTGGGGAACATATTGTTTTTGCCCTGTCTGTTGGTTTGTTGCTTTGTTTGTTTGTGCAAACTTTAACATTTGCCATAGCTTTTGCAATATTGAAGATAGCAACTTCATATTTGGCATGCATGTGTATCTCATGGGGCTGCATATTTTCAGTGGTCAAAGGTCAAGTTCATCCTTCAAGGTCAAAAGTCAAATATATGGGTCAAAATCGCTCATTTAATGTACACATTTGCAATATTGAAGATAGCAACTTCATATTTGGCATGCATGTGTATATCATAAAGGTTCACATTTTCAGTGGTGAAAGGTCAAGGTCATCCTTCAAGGTCAAATATATGGGGACATAATTTTTCACAAACATCGCTTGTTTATTTTATAATTTTCATTGTTTTATACGGGAATGACAGGGAAATTAAATGGTGAATTTAACTGTTGATTTTGCTGCTTAACCGCTGATATCCGCTTTTGAAAGCCTACATTCGGATGCCAGGCACTCTTTTCTAAATGACGTCATCATTTTGACATCATGTCGTTATAGTTCCCACGAAAACAGTGTGGTCATACCACGTGGTCCGTGACGTCATTTCTCGATTTTGATAAAATAAAACCCACGCTGTTAAGTTTACTGTAACACTATTCCCTGTTTATATTTGACACCAGATAAGAAGTTAAGTTTATCATTCGAAGCATATTAATAGTTTTTACGTTACAATGCACGCAAGCGCGACAGACAAAGATATACAAAAATATCCGTGTTATATTCCTTTTGCGGTGCGCTAATATATGCGGACGTGAATAATTACATATAAAATGTGTTTTGTAAAAAAAAACATAAATACCATATGTAATAACATTTCCAGTGTACATTAACAGTTTGGCTGAATGGGTAAAGTTCCCCACGGGTACTTCTTTCCCGTACCCCGGGTACTTTGAAGTATACTTCACTCACCGATTTTCATGATCTACTTTTGGATACCCCGATATATATAGAGAATAACAGGTTACTGCCTGTTCTTTTTGCAATATATCAGGTAAGGCTTAGAATACCGAGCCGTTATTTTATTCGTGCCGAGCCTGATATATTACAAAAAGATCAGGCAGTAACCTGTTTTTCTGTTTATCATACCTCTACGTCCCCGATTTTAAAGAAATAATGAGAAAATCGCTAAAAATCTGCCGTTTTAACGGGAAAGAATATGACTTTTGTCGTATGATGGGTTAATAATGCTCATTGGGTCATTGTCGACCTGAAATGGCCCACAAGTCACCCGGGGTGACTAGAAGCCGATTCTTGTCACCCTAGGGTGACTTCAAGCCGATTCATGTCACCCTGGGGTGACATGAAGCTGATTCTAGTCACCCGGGTGTGACTATAGCGTAGGCTTAAAGTCACCCCAGGGTGACATGAATCGGATTCTATTCATCCCCGGGCGACTTCAAGCCGTTTCAGGTCGACAATGAGCGTTAATAATGACGTCATGATCACGCGCGCTGAATATTTGTAAAATATTTTATCTGCTGTTTGTATTGCATTTTGTGTTTAAAATATATTAAATCTTGGTAGAGCTATCAAATTGTTTGCTTTTTTGAATTTGATTCGATTTCACTAAATATGATTAGAATCTACTTTATAGTTGATTCCGAGAAATATGACCATCCTCCACACATAACTGATATAAGAACTTCCTGTAGACCATGATATTAAAAAATATAGATCAGGCAACGTTATATCAGGCAGATATTAATGCGGTAGTGTGTATCGGCGATCGTATTGTTAACCCTTTGCATGCTGGGAAATTTGTCGTCTGCTAAAATATCGTCTGCAGAATTTCTAAAATTAGCATTTTCTTCGATTTTTTTTTTCAAAGAATACTATCAGAATAGCAAACAGTTCGGATCCTGATGAGACGCCACGTTCTGTGGCGTCTCATCTGGAACTGTTTGCAAAGGCCTTCAAAATTTGGTTCCAGCACTGAAAGAGTTAATGCAAATGTACTTCGGTTGTGAGAAAGAAACGTAATTAAATCCAGGTTCGACCTTTTACTATCGTTTTAAATATTCAACTGACAATTATAAATAACAAAGATATTTTAAGATCGCCGTGGTGTAATGGATATGGTGTCCGCCTAGCGACCGGGAGGTCACGGGTTCGATCCCCGCTGTGGGAGCGTTCTTTCGATCTCCCATATAGACACCAAGTACTGGTTATAGGCCCAGGAAACGGACTCGAGAGCATTTCAAATAAGTAGAAATTACTTTCTATGCAATCGAGCTTAAATAAATAGGTTTAAACTAATTATAAATAACAATAACAACAATGATGACGTCTTAAAACGTGAATGTCGCCCAAATCACAACATCCCGGCCGCGAAAAATAGAAAAAACATATAGTAATATTAACTTAACATTAACACTATTTTATAAGACAAGTCAATGTTAATTAGATATCACACCACAGTACCCAATGTCTATCGTATCAAACTATTTTTACTGAGAATTGCTTGTCTCAAGTGGATATAGTTTTGTTATAGGTCTATTTGTGGACAGACCATTGCTTGTGCGCACACGTGCATTTCAGGGCAGCTTGGATGCCTTCCTCCTACGGGCACCTTGCTTGCTAGCCTTCCTGGCACGCCTCGTTCCCTTTGCGGCTTTCTTCAGCTTGAAGCCGGAACCACTCTTGGTCAACATGCCGTTCTTCACACCAGCGGCGATGACACGCCTCACCACGAAGTTCAAGAACCCGGCACTCAGTTTGCTGTGCGCAGCCACGTACTTGCAGAAGGCTTGCGTGGAAGCGCCCATCTGAGTACCGTTTGCGGCGATGAATTTTGTCACCATCTTCATTACGGCACCCACCTTGCCAGAACGACGCCTTCTGAACTTGCTCTTGCGTTTTCCAGACTGTCTTGCGCTTCTTTGAAGCCGACCCTTTCTTGGACCTGCTCCGTCTACTTCAGATTAACTTCGTTTTTTGGAAGCGGATCGTTTCTTGGACTTGCTGCGCTTTTTCTGGATGCGGACCTCTTCTTGATCACGTTCACATGTTACTCTCGCCTGTGGTTTTTGATTTAGTCCCCGTATGAACAGGACCAGACAGTAGGAAGCCTAGCTTGGACTCCACAGCTGTAGGACCGTTCCCGCGAATAACAGTGTCTTCAACCAAGTCCCATTAGTGGTCTGCCCCAATCAGAACGGCAATGTCTAGCATTGAATCGACTGAGACTTGTTGGGCTAATTCAACCGTCGGAGATAGGGAAATGTGGCTGCAACTGACATGAGGCTTGTGTCGATGGGTTTCGCTATTGTTGGAACAACCAGGACGCTCATTGGGATCATTTCGTTGTCGTCTGTTTTCGCGTACATTGTACTGCGATCAACGTGTCGGACTCTCGGATTTTTCCACAGACTGACGCAGTGTTCAACATTTCCGTACCATCAACCGGGAGTTGTAGTTGGTCTGCCAGCTGCTGCGTAATAAAAGACTTCTGAGAGCCCTCGTCGAAGAGGATAGCTGCATCGACGGCCGTCTCCTTGATACCTACACTAGCAATTGTCGTCTTAAGAAGAACACCAGAGTGTGGGTGTTTCATAGCAAAGTGGAAAACAGCAGCTTCCGGTCTCAAAGACGATGTTTCCGGTGTGTTTTCATGTGTTGATTTGTCATCGCCGCTTGCGTTGCAGATACTCGTGTGGTGTTTCCGGTGATACTGCTGACAACGACCACGCATTTTGCAGAGTGAAACTTGATGCTTAGGGGGCAGGGGATATATTTTTGACCAAATTTCGAGTTCCGAAAGGCCGCAAACAGTCAAATCCATTGCATCAAAACAGAAAGTGACACAAGAAAGCCTTTTTGTTTCAGTGTCATAGCATAGGCAATATACATTGAAAATACAACCAAAGACAAGGCTGGCTTCTTCACTTGTGAAACTATGGCCCTTGATCTTTCCCCCCACCCACCTCATTTTTAATGAAAAATTGAGAAATTTGACCCATTTCATGGCATGCACAGAACATTCAAACAGAATGCAATCCTAGTTTTGGCTACATTACTCACTAATTTCATCCCTGTGCTTTGTTTATTTGCCTAGAAAAGTGTCTCCCATACGTTTAGATTTTTCACAATTTACCTTCAAAATTTTGTTCTGTTTCTGCAGCTCGAAATATTGACTTCCGACAAAAGTGAAAACCTCCTTTATGAAGATTCAAAATTTCCTTGCTAGGGAGCTGTGGCTAGTTGTAATGTTTTTTTCCAAAATTTTGAGACATTCTTTCTACAACCTAACACAAGAAATACATCTTATAAATACCTAATTGATTTTTAAAGACCATAGGTAACACCTACCCTAAAGATATGTAATTTTCATGGACCCCCCTTTCACTGATATGGACCCCCCTTTCACTGATATATCCCCTGCCACCTTACCGAGATAATTGTAGCACAGCTTGTCCTTTTTCATTACACTTACTCGCTTGCAAGGGCTGCAATACTTCGAACATTCTGTAGGTTTGTGTTTCGCGTGACAAAATGGAGACGAAAATGTTTGTTTCCTCAAATGCAATGATTAGCTGTTGTCGATTTAGCCTTCTTAGCGTGGTTTGTCCCTGTGTATAATGACGCAGTTTTCATGACCTCGGCAAATTCCGGATACGATGCACTTCCGGCTTCCATTATATGTTGAGCTCCCTTTAGATAGCGCGTCGGGGGTCGCACAGCTGCCAGTTAGTATCTCCTCGGTCTCGGGCCAGGTTTCGCTTTATGTCTGCCGGTAGCTTCTCTAATATAACCGGAACAAGCAGACCGCCATACGTGTCCTGCTGTTGGCCGATGGGTTCCAAGTTCCGGATATGTGTCTCCATTTTGAAACTCCGAACACTCTTCATCTTTTAGTAAATTGACAAAATTAAAAAAAAGGTTTCGGATTCGCACATTATAGTTGTAGTTATCATATTTGTGATCGAACATTATTACTGAACATTTACCATGCTCTAAAATATTCATTACATGCATCTTTTGAAGATTTAAAAACCTGAAAATTATAGAGCGTTTCAACGCGAAACGATTGAATAATTTAGAGAGTTATGTTGTTGTCGTTATATTTGCTGACACTAAGAAAAAGTAAACAAAAATACATTTCTAATTGTATGAGCACGGATAGCCGTGTGGTCTATGCATTAGGCTTTTTCTCCAGGGGTCAGTGGTTCGAGTCCAGTTGAGGGTTACTTTTTTATTTTTCATTTTATTCTAGACTTGTACTGGGGCTTTTGAGATTTAATGTTTACATTTATCACTATAAAGCATTTAATGACAAACTTCAATATTTGCAAAAATCTGTGGAAAGGTCCCTTTAAGGGTATAACAAGGCGAAAAAGACCTATCCCGGCATGGACGTAGCCATATCTTGTTTTTACGTGAATCATAATCACCATAATCATTTAAACATCATCTACTGTATTCAACCTTTTTTTTGTTTACATAATAATGCGGAAAATGCTATCTAAAACGAAAAAAGAAAACAAATGTTTGAAAACGTTTAAAAAACAACAACTAGCTACATTGTAAGACCGATGAGCTGAAGAATGCCTTAACTTAAATTTGTTGCAGGACCGGCGTTGGTATCTATATGTCGTATAAACAAATCTGCACACACCAGTGGAGATTTCTCAACACTAAACTATCGTCGTCCTTCAAGTCAGTAAGTCGGGGGAATTTCTCTTAAGTTCGCTAATCAGATTTTCGGATTTTTGCAATTATGAATGAACGAGCGTGACCGGCGTGAATTCTTTCAAAGAAAAAGTATTCATTTCAGTGACTTAACTTCTTTATTAGAAATAATATTCATAAAATAAATGCATTCAATTGTCCACTTGTTTCGGTAGAATATGTCGTTTACTCTGGTTACCTCTGAAAATATTAGTTTTTACAATTCTATTGTAACATGTGAAGTAATACTAGGAATAAAACACATTTAGCACCGATGTTGTTAGTCGAACGCTTTAAGTTTAGGCCGGTAATAAAAAAAATACATAAGAAAAAAAATACAAAGAAAAGAGATGTTTCCACTGGGGCTCGAACCCAGGACCTCTCGCGTGTGAAGCGAGCGTGATAACCACTACACTATGGAAACAGATACTTTATTGTGGCGTAAACTTTAATATCAACTCGGCTGTATGGTGCGGTATATGGTACACATATGTTATATTTAGTTTTAAACCTATTTATTTTTAGCTCGATTGCGTCGAAAGCCTTAGGCTTATATAAACGCTCTCGAGTCCGTTTCCTGGGCCTAGAACCAGTACTTGGTGTCTTTGGGGGAGATCTAAAGAACGCTCCCACGGTGGGGATCGAACCCGTGACCTCCCGATCGCAAGGCGGACACCATATCCATTACACCACGGCGACCTTAATATATGTTATATATGTTATATTTATTTAGTATGCTCTAAGCCTACTAAGTAGGCATATTAAAAATGAATTAAACATAGTTTAAAACTGCATTTAAATTAATGGAGCTTATATTTAAACAAATTATTTTACAATTAACGATATACACCAAGACGATTGACTTCCCTTTTTTATTGTGTTTACGTGCATTACTTCCCTTCCTTCATAAAATCAAAGCACTGGAATTTGTTGCTTATCGCGCAGTGTAATCACATAACGCCATGTGTCCATCGCCTGCATTCTTATCATTTTCATTTCGTTAAGGCAATTTTAAGAAACTGATTAATAAAATGCACGGGCTTACTGTGCGAACTTTAAGACAAACACACATGGCCTTCTTTATTCATCATATAAAGAAAATCAGTAAATCACAAAATGTGTATGTTTTGTTAATTTGTGTTTATAAGCATAATATTTTCACTTCATTTGACAGCAATTATCACGCCACATTGATTTTTCAATACATTTCGTTGAATTACGCCGGACACATTTTTAATTGTTTTGATGTTTTGATTTTGGAGTGGCAATATCATGTTCAAATCCGTTTTTACGTTGTAACTAGTTGGATTTTGTAATTTCAATTTATTTAGTGTGTATTTGTAAAATATGAATTTCATATTTGAATGTGTGATTTCAAACGAGTACTTTTAAAAATCTATTTTAGTCCCATATCCGTTGACCACTCTCTTCGTCTTTTCATTAACAAACCGCATTTAAAATGCTAAATGCCAATCGCTTAAAGGGATCTTTTCACGGTTTGGTAAATTGACAAAATTAAAAAAAGTTGTTTCAGATTCGCAAATTTTCGTTTTAGTTATGATATTTGTGAGGAAACAGTATTACTGAACATTTATTATAGTCCAATATAGCCATTATATGTATCTTTTGACGATTTGAAAACCTAAAAATTATAAAGCGTTGCAACGCGAAACGAATTTGGAGAGTTCTGTTGTTGTCGTTTAAATTTACGGAACTACAAAGATTGCTTATATAACGTATAAAATACTTAAAATGTGTATACCCGGCGGAATAGCCGATTGGCTAATGCGTTTTTACTTCAGACTAACTCCAGGACTCCGGGGGTCACTGGTTCGAGCCCTGGTACCGGCTACTTTTTAAAATTTTATTCTTGATTTTTTACTGGAGCTTTTAAGATCCAATGTTTGCATTTATCAATATAAAGCATTTAACGACAAACTTCAAAATATGCCAAAATCTGTGAAAAGGCCCCTTTAAACATTTATTCTTAAAGGGGCCGTCCAACAGATTTTGGCATGTATTGAAGCATGTCATTAAATGCTTTATATTTATAAATTTAAACATTTGACCTAAACATCTCCAGTAAAAAAACAAGAATACAATTTAAACAAAGGAAAAAGTAACCCTCAACAGGGCTCGAACCACTGACCCCTGGAGTCCTGGAGTAAAAAGTCTCCCGCCTAGACCACTCGACCATCCATGCTCATGCTTAAAGCGGATGTATTGTTTACCTATATAAGCAATCCTCGTAGTTTCCCAAAATATAATTACAACAACAGAACCAAATTATTTAATCGTTTCGCGTCGCACGACGCTTTATAATTTTCAGATTTTCAAATCGTCAAAAGATGAATATAATGGATATTTAAGAGCATGGTAAATGGTCAGCATTACTATTTCCTAAAAACGAAAATTTGCGAATCTAAAACAACTTTTTTAATTTTGTCAATTTACCAATCTGTTGGACGGCCCCTTTAAATGCAAATGATATGTGGAAAATGGAAATTTCTTATGGAAATAACGCTGAAATATAAGCTCTGACTGAAACGGGCTCAGTGACTAGCAAGCTGTTGATTTTCTTCAATGTATTGTTGTTTTGTCTATAACAAGATATAAGTGAGCGATTGTATTTGTTGCATTTTCTTAGTTTGCGAGCTTTTGATTATGTGGGTTAGTTTTTGGTTTATAAACTTGAATAAGAATATGGACTCTCTGTAAACTACAACGTTACTACGGCCATACGCCGAACACAATGCCTTTGTTTCCACCTAGAATTAGAGCAATAATAATATTTAATTAATACGATGTGCATTTATATACATACGCAAACAGTACTCTAAGCATGGACATGATAGATTTCGTGATACACAAAATAATTTAATAAATAATGGCCTCAATGTGCTGGATTTAGCTTTTTTAACATCAAATTGATTTAACGTATGGTCATCAGGGGCGACAATAGCCAATGGTTTACTTTATTTATATCACAAAAAATCTCCTTATCGGGATGTCTACGGTCACAGTAGTTGGCTTTTTCAAAGCACGTTATTCTGGTCGTGATGTGGTCCTTGGTAAAGCTTGCACTCGGTGGTCGCAAGTTCGATTCCCCGCTCAAACAAAACCCACCAATTCTTAATTCGTTCGCCATTTTGACATTTAACCACGGTGAAGAGTACTAGGTGATTCACACCTAGAACCTAAAACAATCAGAGTAGTTTCGTCTCTGGAACGGAGGAATCCCGGTGCTCGCGATAACATTCTACTACACACTAGATTGTTCGATGGCTAGTGACCAACTCGTGGTAACGAAATAATGTCATCGTACGTTTGCCATTGTTGCTTTGGCGTTGGTCGATGTGGAAAACTTGAACGTTTTATTTGGCTACCCATTTCAATCTCATTACAATAATCTTCAATCGGACGCTTCTTTGCTATCCAATAACAGAAACAACTAATAGAGCGAACTTTTAAATAAAAGTGTCGGAAAATGTGAACTGCTGTCGTCATTGAAGATCAGGCTTAGAGAACTATGCTAATGTTTATAAAACATGTCTCTTCAACCCATTTATGCCTAGCGTCAAGAAAAAAAGCATTGGCAAACAGCGTAGACCCAGATGAGACGCCGCATGATGCGGCGTCCCATCAGGGTCTGCGCTGTTTGCGTAAACGAATTTCTGTAAGAAATATTCTAAATATAGAAATAAATATACTTGTCATCCCTAATTTTTGAAATAATTTGATCAAATTTAGAAGGATGGGCGAGTCTACTGGCATAAATGGGTTAACAAAGACGATATGCGACCCGACTTGTGCAAACTATATAACAGCCTTACACTATAATTGCTGTTAAATTTAATGCGCAGAGTTGATCTACTTTAAACCCATACCATACTATCGCCGTCTCGAACACGGAAACGAGTAACAGGCTAATAGCAAGACATTGACGTTACACTTTTATGTATTTTAGGTTACAATATACTAAAATATTTTGGAGTGCAATGCAATACTCTCTAAAAACATGAACATCATTTGTAAGAAGACACAATTCTCTGTAAGGGCACTTGCCATGGCTTTATTTTAGAATGTTTCCTTGTGCATGTGGTAGGGAAAACATTGATGTTTAACAGAAATTCACTCTTTTGCTTGAAGGTTGGAGACTTCATGAGACTACATGAGACTTTGACCGATGGCGGGAAACCTTTCTAAACTGGTACGAAGCCGGTAAATAGATGGCCATAAAACAGTGACCGCTGATTCGCGTCGAGTTCTTTCTTGCATAATGTATGACCCCCCCCCCTTTTTTTATTGTTTAAATCAGTGCGGCTTGGAATGCTGTTTAAGAAAAGGTATGGTTATGGGGATGTCTATGCGCAAAAGTTTGACTTTATTTTTTGTTAAAGTTATTGCTTTCACATTGAATTTGTGTAGAAAATCTTTTAGTATATTGTGACCATAATGGTCTTTCCGGTTCCCAGCAAGCACTATCTAGTGAAGGTGAGTAACCACTAAATCCAATTCTTCTATGATCCCATTATGACACGGCATATTATCAAGGCATTTTTCTAGCCTTTCTTCATATCAGACTGTGCAAGCCTAGTATCAATTTAAAGATGAATGTCGTCTTTCGAAAATTGGAATTAAACATAGAAAGTATAACGTCAACACGTCACGAAATCAAACTCATTCGGTCGAAAAGCTTCAATTAGTTGGCACTTTCTAATTATTTAGTACGTACATAATTGTTTAGTAAGTAAGTATAAAAAATTTAGCAGGTACCCGACTTTTAACTGGATCGTTCTTAATAGACTTCATGGTTTAGCCCTTAATTGATTAAAGACGTGTACATGTACCGTCAATCATATGTCTAACGCATTACTTTTATATTAAATTATTTTTAGTTTATTATTAACGTGTTCGTTCATAAACGACGGTAGCATTTTCATCGATTCCCGAACACAGGCTTGTTCAGATATCACGTAAGTTTATATGATATGTCGTCGCTACTTTACACGCACGTTCAATTCGTCAGACTTATGTTAACCCATTTATAACTAGCGTCTAGAAAAAAGGCCTTGACAAACAGCGCTGCGCTGTTTGCTTAAAAGAATTTCTGTAAGAAATATTCTAAATATAGAAAGATATATACTAGACATTCCTTATTTTGGAAATAAATTGATCCAATTTAGAAGGATGGAAGAGTCCACTAGGCATAAATGGGTTAAGTAAAAGCGGTCTGCGGTGATATGTATGGTACAAGATGGTGTGCAACGTATCAAATACATAGCTTTGTAGTACAATATGACGTCAGCGCAACACTAAACATAAAATGTTCATTGTGTTCAATAACGAAGTCTGGTTTACACTCTTTCAAAAAAACTTAGCCGATAGTTAAACAAATTAGACTTTTCATTAACACAAACATATACCCTTTTTTTTCGGGACAGAGGTTTTCCAATATAACATGCACAATACACGTAACACGATGTGTTCGCATACGGCACTGTTCAGATTGAATAATTATAGCCAATGTACAAATTAATTTAAATTTTAAGCAATGCGCACACATTATTTTCTGAAAACTGTGTGAAAATGAAGGTGAATTACTGGTAAGCTGGGTATGAATTTATCGGAATCTGGATTACTTATTTAATTTCTCTTTGTCTGTTACCTATGTCATGTCAGACACAGAAAACCTATGGTTTGTTAGACACAGGAAACAGAAATACTATGGTTGGTCAGACAGAGAAACCCATGTTTTATCAGAAACAGAAAACATATGAGCCGCGTTCTGAGAAAACTGGGCTTAATGCATGTGCGTAAAGTGTCGTCCCAGAGTAGCCTGTGCAGTCCGCACAGGCTTATAAAGGGACGACACTTTCCGCTTTTATGGTATATTTAGTTTCAATGAAGTTCTTCCTTACCGAAAATCAAGTTAAGGCGGAAAGTGTCGTCCCTGATTAGCCTGTGCAGACTGCACAGGCTTATCTGGGACGACACTTTACGCACATGCATTAAGCCCAGTTTTCTCAGAACACGACTCATATGTTCTTTTTTTTCAGACACAGAAAGCCACTGCCCTTGTACTATTCACTTCATCACTGCGCCATCGAGGGTAGGAATGTTCATTTAAAATCCTTCAACATGACAAAAAGGTGGATATTTATTGTTCTTAACATGTCAAAACAACTGATGTCTCTAATCAATCTGTTATGACTGAACGCAAAATATTTGTAAAATCTACAATAGAAACTACAACATCAACAACACGCGATTATTGTATCTTTTATTGGTCGTACTTACAGTTAAAAACATCATTAACGAGTTCGCAATGACCATTTCGGTGAACTATCTAGCTATGTTGGAAACCGTTAAAATAAAACAACAACACCACATTGCAACATCAAAGTATCTTCTAACAAAATCGTTTTAAGTATCATAATATAACGTTTTATAATAAATAATTCGGATTTGACAAAACAGCATACACTAACTTGTTAATACAATGATAAGATATGTTTGCAGCATTTTCTTTTTTAAAATTGTTCGTTGTCATTGGTTTGCAAAATTAAAAATATTGTATTACTTGATAGTGGCCTGTATTATATTTAAAAAGTACCGGTACACAACACTTGCTAAAATAGAATAGTCCGCTTGTTTGTAACGCACTTTTATGGCGAGCCAAATCATGACAGTGAGCTTGTTTATTTGTGCCTTGTTCTGTGAAAATTGGACGAAATGCATGTGCGTAAAGTGTCGTCCCAGATTAGCCTGTGCAGTCCACACAGGCTAATCAGGGACGACCCTTTCCGCTTTAATGGTATTTTTCGTTTAGAGGAAGTCCCATTTTACCGAAAATCTAGTAAAAGGCTAATTTGAGACGACACTTTACGCATTATGCCCAGTTTTATCAAAGCAAGACACACAATTTCAAAGGATGACGAAATAAGTAAAAGAAACTAAAATAACAAGTGAACATGGTGTGATGTATATGTTAAGTCCTGGCGAAACACGGACTTTCCTTAATTTATTGAAATATTTAATCAGAAATGGTTATACATGACTATGTTGCATTATTACCAAAATTCTGTGTCATCTATTTGTATAGTTTTTATGTTTGATGAAGTTTTACCCAATTCTAATTGCATTCAAGATAACGTGTTGTCTATTTCTTTTACATATTTTTTTAACAATGATTTTTTCTGTCATAACAATGTTAGTCTTCTTCATCAGATGACATTGAGAAATCTTTGACAATGTCTTCGCCTTCTGGGATATCATCATCGCCATCATCACCAGCGTCAGCAGCTTCCTCTTTAACATCATCATCATCACTATCATCATCGACCGCACCTTCGTCTCCATCATCATCATCCCCATCATCATTTTCATCGTCGTCGTCGTCAGCAGAACCAGCAAGTTGCTCCAGCTCATCGCTGTCAAAATCGCTGAAATGTAAACAACGTATGTCGTCACAAACAGTTAAGAGTTATGCGTCGTCGGATCCAAAGTTCTCAAATCTGCTCTTTGCTTGACATAATGATCTGATCAATGGCTACATACTCAAGGCTCCTACAATGATTATTACGGCATTGTTTTGGGAAAACTGGGCATAATGCAGGTGCTTAAAGTGACGTCAAAGATGCGATGGATAGTTCCTTTTTTCAATCTGAAATAATGATCAGAGTATCCATTAAGAAACTTTATATGGACAAACGTAAAAAACAAACATAACAAATCAGGCAAATTACCAAGACGTTAGCAATACTCTACCGGAGGGCAAATATGTCTCTGTTTTTGGTTAAGAATACCGGATCTATGATGTTTGGTCATCGTCCCATGGAAACTTACAAGTACAATTTACAACAAACGTTTTTATTTGTCAAAATCTTTTATATTTAGCTTACGAAACTTTGATTGGTATTTAACCCATTTAACCCTAATAGACTCTCCCATCCTTCTAAATTGGATCAAATTATTTAAAAAATTAGGGATGTCTAGTATATTTATTTCTATATTTAGAATATTTTTTACAGAAATTCGTTTACGCAAACAGCGCAGACCCTGATGAGACGCCGCATCATGCGGCGTCTCATCCGGGTCTACGCTGTTTGCCAAAACCTTTTTTTCTAGACGCTAGGCATAAATGGGTTAAGTGTTCGCTTCGTACTCTCCCAAAATGAGTTACTGCGCGGCACTGAAAGCCGCCAAATTATCAATGTTGGTTCATATAGTAGCATACTATTTTATCATATCGTTGCAAAATCAAAGCAATTTCCATGAGATAAAATCCTTCGACAAAACACCTTACACAATGCGATAGACGATTAAGATATAAGCCTCGTCCTAGGAAATCTGGGATAACTGCAGGTGCGTGAAGAGTTATCCTAGATATGCGTTTGTAGTCCGCACAGGCTAATCAGGGACGACACTTCCTGCCTAAACTGGATTTTCGTTTAGTTTAGACTTCCTTAAAACGAAAATACAATAAAAGCGGAAAGGGTCGTTCCCGATTAGCCTGCGCGGACTGCACAGGCTTATCTGTGACGACACTTAACACACATGAATTAGGCCCAATTTTCCCTGAATGAGGCTTTTTTATCCCATGTTTATTTAACCCATTTATGCCTAGTGGACTCGCCCATCCTTCTAAATTTGATCAAATTATTTTAAAAATTAGGGATGTCTAGTATATTTATTTCTATATTTAGAATATTTCTTACAGAAATTCGTTTACGCAAACAGCGCAGACCCTGATGGGACGCCGCATCATGCGGCGTCTCATCTGGGTCTACGCTGTTTTCCAAGGTCTTTTTTCTAGACGCTAGGCATAAATGGGTTAAATCGAGTTGAAATTACACAAACACACACAACTTACGCAATGCGATAAACAATTATATATGAGTTTTCCTGACAGAAAATTAGCTTCATTTACCATACATAAATAACTTCATCCATTACCTATAATCATCTTCATCGTCATCATTTACATCAACATTTCCGGTCTGTTTGGCGGTCTTGCTAGCTGCTGCAGCCTTGGCTTTCTGCAACTTCTTCTTCTCGGCGGGCGGCAGAAACCTTTCGTGAGACACAAACCACAAGATGTTTAGCGAATACTGTACACTCATTTACTTTCGTGGGCATGAAATATCGTGTTTTATTATTAGCTCTCCGGTCGTTTTTAGAGAAATATCAGTTAATAAAAGCCGATAATTCACTGTATAAAACATTGAAAAATAACACTGACAATTATCGTTGTTTTACAGTGAAATGACGTCACTTTTTACGAAATGATGTCATTATTCCAGCGAAATTCTCCAGTTAAACTCTTTTACAATGTAAATAAACGGTGAAAAAAGCATTATATATATAAAAAAAGAAAATTTGTTGGATTTGGCGGAATATCGATTTTAATTCACTCGTGATCACTCGTGAATTGAAGTCGATATTCCACCGAATCCAACAAATAGCCTCTATTTATTTTTTCATGTTTTTGTTGGACATGTAAATTCATTGATTTCTGATTTTTAACAAAAAAGAATTTGCTTTTTCCGGTGTGTTTGTGTTAAATTCGTGGATCGGTAAAGCCACGAAATAAGCGCATATTTATGTCCAACGAATTACAATAGTTTTACATAACGATTGGCGCAGCCGCTTCCTGGACATGTCGGAAATAATGTAGCATTTTCGCATTTAACATAGCCTACTGCCGGGACAATCTTTGAATATTGCTTTTTTTAATTGTGCAAATAAAATCGAAGCTCATACTTCTTCGACTAACATTAACTACCATAATGGAGCAATTGGACGATAATTCGCAACAATAATTTTACTTTACAATGTGCATGCTATTTTTCATTCATTGATGGAAAGGCGTTACAAATAAGATGACAATCGTAAATCGACTTATAATATCTCCGGAATGCTCCGTTGTATGAATTTTAGACATCGCCACTATTACCAGACAAGTGGTGTGATCACTGACGTAAACTACCGATCGTTGCCGAAGCTTAACGAGCACCGTGCGTACCTGTCCGTAAGATCCTGTTCCTCTTCGCTGTCGTCATCAAACAAGGCCGAGAACTCTTTCTTCTCGTCTGTCGAAGCCTTCTGTTGTCGCTTTATGGTCGGCAACTCGGTATCAACGACCTGTAGATACAACATTATTTTGAATCACAGTGAGCCTCGTTCCGCACAGGCTAATAGGAGACTACACTTTCCGTTTTTTATTGAATATTTCGTCTTAAAGGAAGTCACTTCTAAACGCAAATCAAGTATAGCCGATTAGGCGGGAAGTGTCGTACCTGATTACCCTGCGCGGACTGTACAAGCTAATCTGGGAAACACTTAACCCTTTGCATGCTGGGAAATATGTCCTCTGCTAAAATGTCGTCTGCTGAATTTTTAAAATTAGCATTTTCTTCGTTTTTTTTCAAAGAATACTATCAGAATAGCAAACAGTTTCGATCCCGATGAGACGTCACGTTTTGTGGCGTCTCATCTGGATCCAAACTGTTTGCAAAGGCCTTCAAAATTCGGTTCCAGCACTGAAAGAGTTAACGCACATGCATTGAGCATAGTTTTGCCAGAGCGAGGCTCATTTCAAACCCAATTTGTTGAAGTTAACCCTTTACCTCTTAGATATGCATTTAACCCTTTACCACTTAGATACGTATTTATTCCTTTACCACTTGGATACGTATTTAACCCTTTACCACTTAGATACGCATTTATCCCTTTACCACTTAGATACGTATTTAACCCTTTACCCCTTAGATACGTATTTTGACGCATGTTAATCCCATAGAAAGTTTAATTTAATAAAAGACCTAAATTCAAGTTTTAAAGGCTTCATTTCCATCACTTAAATACGGTTGAGCAGCAAACAGAATAAAACCTGAACAGACTGCGAGCTTGATAACGCCCAATGGTCGGGAATGCAAAATTGCATAGAAGGAAACCATAGGCTTCTGTGTATATGCGGACACACTATGTTGGCTTTTAAATCAAAAATAACGAAACACGTATTTAAATGTCCTCGGGTATTCTTGTGAGCATGCGAATTACAATTTATAAAACAGTACAGAAAATATATCAAGTTTTTAAGAGCCATTTCACGAAGAAAGGAATAATTACAGAATGGGTATATTTTCTCGCATACAAAAACTGTCACGGGACGTTGGATCATTTTACAGATAGTCCTTGACTGCACTACGGTCAATTGGCTGGAAATGTATAATTGTGTAACTCTGTTTAGAATACTACGGTCAATATTACAGGGAAGATATCCTTTGATCTAGTGGTAAAAACGGAAGGGGTGCACTTAATATTTCCTCAGACCAAGTGCTACGCACGAGCTGTTGAACCGAGATGCAGTGTAATGGGGTTATTTAAATCAGGTACTTAAAGAGACCGAATCCTAACTGACACGTTTTCCCACTCACCGTGTCTCTGGCGGCTATCTTATGCATCAGCTCGCGGTCTCGCAGTTTCCGCCAAGTGGCGTGGAACTTGTGCAGCGGAGGACCAGCCGTTTCACACTCGCGTTCCCATTGGTCCTGAAATATCACGTGACTTTATGAGATCATGCGTCGCCGAATTTCATAATGGAATGTTAGTAGTCGTGTTTGTAAAATCATATAAACTGTATAGATGCATGTACAAAATTGATGCATATATAGCGGATTATGTTTTCGGACAGGGACCTTCACATATATGTTTGTATAGGTCCCTGTTTCGGAGTAAGAAGCAGTATGTCCATACATTTTTATAAATCATGCTAAAGTACTTATTTAGTAGTTCCAGGATTCAGAATTTTATTTTCAAATAAGAGATTGGTACGCGCGCTTTTCACATACGCACATACGAGATCATGGTTCAAACCCCGTGCCCACAAGCATGTGAATTTGATTGATTAACAACATTACGGACAGGTTGGGTGTCCTTCGGGTACCCCAGCTCCGCTCCACAAACAAAGACACACGAATTGAAAATCTTTCAATCACATTTTAAAAGAAGGACATTGCAGCTGCAATTTAACATTCGTCAAAAATTCCGCGAATCAAGTTAACCCATTTATGCCTAGCGTCTAGAAAAAGGCCTTGGCAAACAGCGAAGTCCCACATGAGACGCCGCATGATGCTTAAAGGAATTTCTGTAAGAAATAGTCTAGATATAGAAATAAATATACTAGACATCCATAATTTTGAAAATAAAATGATCCAATTTAGAAGGATGGGAGAGTCCACTAGGCATTAATGGGTTAATTAGGTAGGAGTAAAGGGCCACACTCCGGGTTCACACATATTGCAGTCAAAGGTGCGGAGGTACATCATAAACTTCGAAATAAACCAATAAGCTGCGTTCTAAGAGAACTGGGCTTAATGCATGTGCATTGAGTGTCGTACCAGATTAGCCTGTGCAGTCCGCACAGGCTAATCAGGGAAGACACTTTCCGCCTAAATTGGATGTTTGCTAATAAAAGACTTCATTTAAACGAAAAATGTCATAATAGCGGAAAGTGTCGTCCCTGATTAGCCTGTGCGGACTGCAAGGCTTATCTGGGACGACACTTTACGCACAAACATTATGCCCAATTTTCTCAGAACACGACTCGAATAATGCAACCTCAGACATGGAAGGACTTCATAAACTTCGAAATACACACACACACACACGCACGCACGTGCGCAAGTGCCTCTCGGTACTCGTGCACTCACGATAGCTTTGTCGTCTGCGAGGCTGATGTTGACGGTACGGCGGCGGGCCACGATGTACTTGCTGTTCTCCTCGACCTTGTCCACAATCTGGCGCACCTGCTTCGTGAAGTTACCCACCTTGCACTTCTTCAGGAAATCTTTCAGCTACAATTTGATGAAAAGAACAAAAAGCACGGTATATCACAATATCTCAACTCCTACAAGAATGACCTAATCCGATTGGCTTAGAACGGTCACATGCCCATGGAGTATTTTCCATACACCCAGAGTAATTTCCATACTACCTGAGTAGTCGGTTGAGATATAATCGTTACACCGTTAGTAACTGACGGTGTAATACCATACTTTTTTGCTCGAGTATGGTATTAAATTACTGATGGTGTATATCCCATACACCGTCAGTTACTAACGGTGTAACTAATATTACTAGTTCTCAAATGGTCGTCGCCACTTATATTTTCATAAAAAAGATTACATTTTCGAAGTAAGAATATAGTCACGCATTATGTATCCAAATTATCGTGCAATGCACTTGGCGGGTATGTCGACATATCGGATCGATGTTACGACAAAAAAATAATCACACGGGTAACACTATATATTCAGACAAATAATTGTTAAACGTGCAAATTCACTTATAGACAAACTAAAACTATAATTGAGCATAATCTCACGTTTAAACAAGATGTACTTGTGCAACACTATGTCTCCCCATATAATAATATTTGACATTTGACCTTGAAGGATGACCTTGACATTTCACCACTCAAAATGTGCAGCTCCGTGAGATACACATGCATTCCAAATATCCAGTTGCTATCTTCAATATTGCAAAAGTTATGGCAAATGTTAAAGTTTGACGCAAACAAACCAACAAACAAACCAACAAACAGACATGGCAAAAACAATAGAATGGGGGACATAAAAAGTATGATTTTGTTACAGAAACAAAATAGAACTTTAGTCAAAGACCATTAGTGGCAACTGTGAAAGTGACTATGAAATTCATTTAACAGCGTTTGTTACATTTTCAAGTTATTGTTTAAGCACAGTTATAAATAAAAGATTTAAGACTGACGAAATTGCCGCTTCATACCTATGGGTCGTGCTCTGTGAAAAAGGGGTTAAATGCATGAGCGTAAAGTGTCGTCCCAGATTAGCCTGTGAAGTCCGCATAGGCAAATCAGGGACGACACTTTCCGCTTTTATCATATTTTTCGTTGCAAGAAAGTCTCTTTTTTAGCAAAAATTACGATTAAGTGTAATGTCTCGTCCCTTATTAGCCTGTGTGGACTGGGACGATACTTTACGCACATGCATTACAACCCCTTTTCACAGAGCACGGCCCATATCTATAAACAGTGCTCATACGATTGATTGGATTTGTTCAAAATTGATCCCACTAGTTATGCGACTTCATGTATGCTTCACTATTGAATTAAACGAGACTATAGTAAAATAAATCGTATGAATCTTTAAAATATTCTCATGACGGAAAGCTAAATGCGCATATGTTTTTCGGCATATCCTCATGATAATTATGACGTCTTTAAGTATCGAGTGGTTACATAATTACAATAGCATGTTGTCGAGAATTAAGTTGTCATGTTGCTGTATTAGTGCCACTTGACGCCATATGGTGTTCTTACTTCCCGTTTAACAAGACGCAATGATGACAAAACGAAACTCGACATCCGCCGTATTAACTTAAAATTCCGATGCCTAATATACGTTTCCGAATTATTAAAAGGTTCTAGTAGAATACCTGTAACATGGCGGGCAAAACCAATTCTGGAAAGCCGATGGAATGCGCATGCGCGTTGAAGTGCTCCAGCAATAGTTCGTAGAGTTGGTCGATAAGCCCATCCTACATGGAAGAAAATGAAATAAGCATCAATCTCGGAAAACGGGACTTAATGCATGTGCGTACAGTGACGTCCCAGATAAGCGTGAAAAGTCCGCACAGGCTTATCAGGGACGACACTATTTGGTTGTATGGTATTTTTCAGTCTAGGCGGAAGTTGCCGTCCCTGATTAGCCTGTGTGGACTTTATTAAACACCGTTTTCTCCGAGCGAGGCGAAATTATGTAAGTGGTCAATAGAAAGAACGTATAGATCTAACCAATACTGTTAATTTTTAACCAAACGCAGTTTACGAAGGTTCTATCCATAAGTAAGAATTTTATGATAGCATAATTCACGATTTATTGCTTACAATCATAGTGCAAACTTGTTTAACTCGGAGTCTTCTTATAGCATCCTTCTACTGCACTCTTATAGCATCCTTCTACTGCACTCTTATAGCATCCTTCTACTGCACTCTTATAGCATCCTTCTACTGCACGTGTGCACCAACATACTTTTTGGCAAACTGTTATTTTTTTTTACGATAAAAAATAATATTTACTCAACTACAAGAACGCTTTTGAAAAATGGGTTGTTACACTTGTTTTTAAACTGACGGAAAATTAATGAAGGTTAAGTTTGTACATTTACTAGAATTACAAAATGAGTTGTGCTTTAACCAGGGTAGACCAATTTCAAATAAAACCTGTCGAAGTAGTGACGAATACTCACGATGTCGCAAGTTGTATAAACTAGAAAGCTATCGTAATAATATCAATCTTAAGTGTAACAAGCGATGTGTTTGTGAAACACTATGTCCCCATTTATTTGACCTTTGACCTTGAAGGATGACCTTGACCTTCACCTTTCACCACTCGAAATGTGCAGCTCCATGAGATACACATGCATGCCATATATCAAGTTGCTATCTTCCATGTTGCAAGTGTACATTAAATAATGATTTTGACCCATATATTTGACCTTTGACCTTGAAGGATGACCTTGACCTTTCACCACGCAAAATGTGCAGCTCCATGAGATACACATGGATGCCAAATCTTCAATATTGCAAAAAGTATGGCAAATGTTTAAGTTTGACGCAAACACACAAACAAACACACAAACAAACCAACAGACAAAACAATACGTCCCCCACTATAGTGGTGGGGGACATAAAAATTGGCAAATATTTAGCAGATTCTAACGTAGGTTAACACAAACTGCACATGCATAATTTCATATATATTTTAGTTTTTGTTGAAGTCGGTGTTTCAACGGTTGCACGGCGATCCGTGAACAACCTTACCCTTCCGTGGGTCAACTGGTTCTGATTGCATATAATTATGCCAGTAACTGACAACTTCCCTACTTCAAATCAGCGGAAAGGGGAGAGAAAGGATTTCATGCCCGACCCAACCCCCTATGTTATAAGTGGCCGTTCAGGGGATCAAACCCACGATGCTCTATTTGTAGTCCAGAGGTCAAACACCCGAGCTAGCCGGTTTGACACACTTAATAGAACAGAGGGAAATTGCAGGTGATTTTCATGTTGCAGTTTGGAAGTGTAAGAGTACCTCATCAAAGAAGTTTGTGCCTATAAGGACAGACAAGGAGACGCTCATGGTGAACCCGGTTTGCCCCGCTTTTCTTCATTACAAGGGGTATTATATATGAGTCGCGTTCTGAGAAAACTGGACATTATGCATGTGCGTGAAGTGTCGTCCCAGATTAGCCTGTGCAGTCCGCACAGGCTTATCATGGACGACACTTTCCGCTTTAACTAAATTTTCGGTAAAAAGGGACTTCCTTTAAACGAAAAAAAGCGGAAAGTGTCGTCCCTGATTAGCATGTGCGGACTGCACAGGCTAATCTGGGACGACACTTTACGCACAGGCATTATAACCAGTTTTCTCAGAACACGACTCATATAATATGTCTTTCCAACTATTGAGTCGACTGTTTGTCTCACCTTGAACTCCTTTTCTTGGATTTGTGCCTTGGAAAGCTTGAGGATGCAGGCGAAATGGAAGGGCTTCATGCTCAGGTTCTTGTGTCTCTTGTTGAAGTCCGTCTGCTCGAACACCTATACATAGACAACGATACAGTTTAGCCTCGCTCTGGGAAAACCGGGCTTTATACATGTGCGTAAAGTGTCGTCACAGATTAGTCCGCACAGGCTTATCGGGGATGACACTTTCCAAATAAACTGGAGTTTCGCTAAGAATTATTTGAATTATTGAATTGTATTATTAATTAATTATATTATTACTACTTCAGCCATAGTTAACTTTCAAAGGGAAACTACTCGGTTCCAATGTATGGAAAATAATCAAGGGTGGTTTCCCTTATATCACATTCTGACCTTGGTTTGATTATTTTTACATCAAAACGACCACGGGTAAAACTGCGGAACCGTAATTTTGCAAACTTTACTACCTTTTAATATACGATATTCATATTTGAGATAAAGTTTGCTATAATATGCATCTTTGAGAACATATATTGATGGTTTTTATATAATATTTCAGTTGCTTTCATTATGTTTTCTAAATAGTCTTTTCCATGGGATTTTTTCATTTTCCCATGTGATTTTTAGCTCATCTATTTTTTGAAAAAAAATTATGAGCTATTGTCATCACCTTGGCGTCGGCGTCGGCGTTGGCGTTGGCGTTGGCGTCGGCGTCCGGTTAAGTTTTGCGTTTAGGTCCACTTTTTCTCAGAAAGTATCAATGCTATTGCATTCAAACTTGGTACACTTACTTACTATCATGAGGGGACTAGGCAGGCAAAGTTAGATAACTCTGGCGTGCATTTTGACAGAATTATGTGCCCTTTTTATACTTAAAAAATTGCAAATTTTGGTTAAGTTTTGCGTTTAGTTCCACTTTTCTCAGTAAGTATCAATGCTATTGCATTCAAACTTGGTACACTTACTTACTATCATGAGGGGACTGGGCAGGCAAAGTTAGATAACTCTGGCATGCATTTTGACAGAATTATGTGCCCTTTTTATACTTAGAAAATTGACAATTTTGGTTAAGTTTTGTGTTTAGGTCCATTTTATTCCTTAAGCATCAAAGCTATTGCTTTCATACTTGCAACACTTACTAACTATCATAAGGGGACTGTGCAGGCAAAGTAATGTAACTCTGACTGGCATTTTGACAGAATTATGTGCCCTTTTTATACTTAGAAAATTGAAAATTTGATTAAGTTTTGTGTTTAGGTCCACTTTATTCCTACAGTATCAAAGCTATTGCTTTCATACTTGCAAGATTTATGAACTATCATAAGGGGACGGTGCAGGCAAAGTTATGTAACTCTGACTGGCATTTGGACGGAATTATGGGCCCTTTATACTTAGAAAATTGAAAATTTGGTTAAGATTTATGTTTTGGTCACTTTACCCCTAAAGTATCATAGATATTGCTTTCATACTTGGAACACTCACAAACTATCATAAGGGTACAGTAAAAGGACAAGTTGCATAACTCTGGTTGTCATTGTTACGGAATTATGGCCCTTTTTTGACTTAGTAACTTTTAATATATGGTTAAATTTTGTGTTTCGATCCACTCGAAGTATCAAGGCTATTGCTTTCAAACTTCAAATACTTACATGCTATCATGAGGTTACTGTACCTGGCAACTTGAATTTTACTTTGACCTTTGAATGACCTTGACTCTCAAGGTCAAATTATTAAATTTTGCTAAAATTGCCATAACTTCTTTATTTATGATTAGATTTGATTGATACTTTGATGAAACTACTCTTACCTGACATACCACAATAGACTTCACCCAAACCATCCCCCGTGCCCTCCCCCCCCTCCCCCCCCTCCCCCCCCCCCTAATTTTTTTTTTTTTTTTTTTTTTTTTTTTTATAAGATCATCTCACAAATGACCACCACACCCTCACACTATACCCCCACCCCACCCCCCCACCCCCCCCCCAAATTTTTTTTTTGATTTTTTTTTTTTTTTTTTTTTTTTTTTAAGATCATCTCACAAATTATCACCACACCCTCACACTATACCCCCCCCCCCGATTTTTTTTTTTTTTTTTTTTTTTTTTTCGCTTTTTTGGAAGATAATGTAATAAATGTCCACAACCCCACACTATACACCCCTCTTCACTCCACTCCTCCCTCCTTTGTGATTGAAAATGAGAGTCCCTTCACCTTTAAAAAGAAAATAGATGAGCGGTCTGCACCCGCAAGGCGGTGCTCTTGTTTGTTTTCCCATGGGATTTTTTTCTCCCATATAAACATTGAAATTGTTTATCCTTCAAAGAAAATTGAACGAAAATCAGCACAAATACATTTCATAAGCTTTAAATCGATATCTTAGCTTAAACAAACATTCTTTTCCCCTAAAATCCCATTTAGAAAGTGGGAAAAATTCCAATCGGCAAAAATAAAAAAATCACGTTGGAAAACGAAAAAAAAAATCGTCTTTGCTAATTAATTTCATAGTGAAAAAAACCCCGCATTTTTAAGGAAAAAATAATCAAATATGAAAAAAAGACTTATCGCATACTTTTTCTCAAAGATGCAAATCTTAAACAAAACGTACTCAGTTAAAGAAATTCCATTGTCGTAAAGTTTTTACGGTGGCCTTTTTTACGAAATAAAAATAAATAAATATTGATATTAAAACGAAAAAATATCGTTGGTGAGTCAACAAGTACTTGAAACTTTCAGATATTACTCGTTCTTCTTTCGCTACAGGGGTAGAAAATGGGCAAAGACCAGATATTTCGGGCAAGCCAATCGTGTTGTTTTTAAGACACGAATTGACCGGGGATGAAGGCAGTGGCGGGTGAGGTCGAATGTATAGTCAGCTTGAATTTCAATGATGCGAGCTTATTACTGGTCATTTTCTATGAATCATTGACCGATAACCGCTTATATGAAAATGTGTGTACGTTTCTTCTTCTGTTTTAACTATAGTAAGATAAAATATATTTATAAATTAAATATAGTACACGTATTATTAAGCGCGAGCATATAGTTTAATTATAATACAAATACTACATTTCTTGGTTCACGTAGGGACCTATACAACCAATTACCTATTGTTTGTATAGGTGCCTGGTTCACCCAATTTGCTCAACAATCACATTTAAATCTAATATATAATGTCGATTCCCGGTACACACACAAGTGGCAATTATTGAGAGTGACGGTGAATTTGAACTCATATGCATTTAATACAAAAGAAGAGGCATATGAATGCAAAGTCATCAAAAACTAATTAAAAGATCAGCTAATTCATCCACGAAAATGTCCACGCTAAAAACAGTTCCCAATGCACGCAGATCGTAGTCATGAATCGAGCATTCAAAATGTTCGTACTGAACAACATTTAGAAAAGAAAGAAAGATTAATATGAAAATAAAGTAAATTACTAGAAGATTGGTCAATTTAAACCTAATAAATCTGTAAACAGCTACATCATATCTTATTAATTACGCTCGCACATTTCTGACATTTGAAACTGATCGTCATAAAACCGGTACATTTACATACCACGGCTCAATTAATGAAATTTATTTTAGCAAAATAATATGAGAGAAATTGATGGATGCTCCCCACTTATGTGCTTCATCAATGTATGGGTTAAATGTAACCTGTTCACAGATTTTCGTATTTCTGAATTACAAAATAATTAAATTATTTAACTAAGAAAATGATCTTTGAAAAGGATAACATTAAATGTGAAAACCTCGTGGATCGAACCGGGCACCTCTAAAGTTGCGAATCAATTGATTATAAGAATGAGTCTCGCTCTAAGAAAACGGGGTTTAATGCTTATACGTAGAGTATCGCACCTGATTAGCCCATTTATGCTCAGTGGACTCTCCCACCCTTCTAAATTGGATCAATTTATTTCCAAAAGTAGGGGTTTCTGGTATATTTCTTTCTATATTTAGAATATTTCTTACAGAAATTTCTTTAAGCAAACAGAGCAGACCCAGATGAGACGCCGCATTATGCGGCGTCTCATCTGGGTCTACGCTGTTTGCAATGTCCTTTTTTCAGGACGCTAGGCATGAATGGGTTAAGCTGTGCAGTCCGACACTTTCCGTCTTGTATTTTTCGTTTAAAAGAAGTCTCTTCTTAGACAAAATCATGTTTAGGCGGACTGCACAGGCTAATATGGGACGGCATTGTATGCATATGCATAACTTCTCAAGGAGAGGCTTAAATATGTGACCAGCACCACTGCCGTAAACACAGACCACCTACCCACTACCACGATTTCACCCATTTATGCGTAGTGGACTCTCCCATCCTTCTAAATTGGATCAATTTCTTTCCAAGATCAGGGATGTCTAGTATGTTTATTTCTATATTTAGAATATTTCTTAAAGAAATTCCTTTAAGCAAACAGCGCAGACCCATATCTTGGTCAATGCTGTTTGCCAAGGCATTTTTCTAGACGCTAGGCATAAATGGGTTAAGAGAGCACGGACAAGCGGAAGTTTCTAATTATTCAAAAGTCGTTTCTTACTTGCAAATGTGAGGCAATCCCTGGAGTCCATTTTAAAGCCAAATAAAGCACGCATTTATGTATAAATAGAGAAGATTGGTTCTTAATGTAAAATCGAAGACCAGAAAGGAATCAGACACTCTATGTCGTTAACCCAGTGCCTGATTGCACCTTAAAATCTTCTTCTACGCTTGAGCTCCATTACTGGGATCGATAACCTCAACCAAACCGTGTCACTAGGCCAGACAGAAACCTTGTTCAGACAATCAGGGCATTGGTTATTCCCCTAGGTTGTCGGGTTACGCACTATGAATGAACATGATCGTTTCCCGTTTCTTGACCTCAGAGGTATCTGTTTCCATCAAAATTGCTCATACCACGCCTCAAAGGTTCATTAAGTATTGTGTACGAGAATGCGTTTGTAAGAATTTAAAGGCATTAACCTCCATTGAAGATGGCCTGTAATTATTCTTTGACGATTGATATTTGATCTTGTAATCGGAGTTAAGGATTCACGCTTGTGAGTAGTTATTCATACTTTCAACTGAGGTGTTTGATTACTATCCCTTTGAGTTGTGAACATTTCGTTACAAATAGTGAACTAAAATGTGTCTTGTTCTGTGAAAGCTTGGCATAATGCATGTGCGTAAAGTGTCGTCCCAGATTAGCCTGTGCAGTACGCACAGGCTAATCAGGGACGACACTTTCCGCTTAAATGATATTTTCCGTTTAAAGGAAGTCCCTTTTTACCGAAAATCTAGTTTAAGCGGAAAGTGTCGTTCCTGATTGGCCTGTGCGGACTGCACAGGCTAATCTGGGACGACACTTTACGCACATGCATTATGCTAAATTTTCTCAGAACAAGACACAAATTCTTGCTACATGTTGTACATGCCGTTCATTAACCGTAACTGCTACTGCTGGTCACACTACAACTTATACAACTGATAAAACTGTTACAACAACAGCTACTGCTGCTGCAACTTATACTACTACTACGGTCATAATGATGACAGTTAAAACATGATGTTAATTACGATGGTTTGAAACAAAAAGGGAACATCGACATAAACGTAATTATTTCTAATCGACCTAAAAGATAAAATAAAAATAGCGAATTCTGTCTTGCGGACTTGTTTTCAGGATCATTGAATGCTGCCCCCACTGTTTCATTTTGTAACTGCGCACACACTAGCCTGTTGTGTTTTATTTAAGGTACAAAGAGCACAAGATAACACAATCAGATACGAGTTTTATTTCCCGCGAATTGCGCAACACGTGTTTACCGAGCCCTGTGATGACGTCATTAGCATCATTTTAACGGTATCAATATGCATACTGACGCAAGCAGTAGAACAAAAGGAATGTTTGTGCATACGTAAATATCGCTCGTAATTATCAGTGTTAATATTCAGTGTATTGAATGGTGAATGTAATGCGTAAAAGCCATTGACATTGATAGAATTCCGTATCAAGTACTCATTGATATAGCTCAATCTGTAAAGTAAATTGTGTCTTTCTTGTTTTTGCCAAGGTGGGTTGTAACTTAAGTTTTTGGCTCAACTATCCTAACAATAGGATAGGTGCTCATTACACGCTGAATGTGTCTTCAAAAGTCTTATTAGTTCAAAATAACAACAGTTATTCACTTGAAGTTTGGAATATATTTCTGTCCTCATTCCAGTGTCATTGTCAATATAGTCCATATATCTGATATGCAGAATTACCAGAGTTATGCCTTTTTAGACGCTTTTTGTTACATAGTTGTATGCATGTATTTCTTTTGACGTTGCAGTCAAGGATAACCCATGAAAGTGCAAGCACTTATTTCCAATGGGGTCCTTTTGGTTTTGCTGAAGAGACAGCAAGCAGAAGATACAGTATTGAGATACAAGGAATCCGGGTGCGATACCATAGCTCTTTGCGAATAAATCCCTTGGTTCTTTTACGTGCTCAGTGTATAGCAACGATACACGCGAGAATTACCTGGGGATTCATACCAGTAAATCTTTAATTGGGTGGGAAATACTTGAAGCATTTCTGAAATTTCCAGTGCCCCGGCCAGGAATTGAACCGGGGACCTCTGGAATGGTAGACCAGTGTGTTACCATTAGACTACCGTACCACCCACTTGACTACCGTACCACCCATTCGACTACCGTACCACCCACTTGACTACCGTACCACCATATACCCAGTTTTTTATTTCGTATTAAAGAAGTTATTGAACTTCAAACAAGTTATTCACTTACACTAAGACTATTACGTAGTCATCATCTCCAAAAGCTAGCATATATTGCCAATATACCATTAAAGGGATCTTTTCACGGCTTGGTAAATTGACAAAATTGAAAAAAGTTGTTTCAGATTCGCAAATTTTCGGTTTAGTTATGATATTTGTGAGGAAACAGTATTACTGAACATTTACAATAGTCCAATATAGCCATTATATGTATCTTTTGACGATTTGAAAACCTAAAAATTATAAAGCGTTGCAACGCGAAACGATTGAATAATTTGGAGAGTTCTGTTGTTGTCGTTTAAATTTACGAAACTACGAAGATTGCTTACATAAGGTATAAAATACTTTACATATGTATACCTGGCGGAATAGCCGAGAGGGCTAATGCTTTTTTTACTTCAGACTAACTCCAGGACTCCGGGGGTCACTGGTTCGAGCCCTGGTACCGGCTACTTTTTTTTCCTTTTTTTAATTTTATTCTTGATTTTATACTGGAGCTTTTAAAATCCAATGTTTACATTTACCAATATAAAGCATTTAATGACAAACTTCAAAATATGCCAAAATCTGTGAAAAGGCCCCTTTAACGCACAATCTGTAGTAATTTTTCGGAGAGTTATGGGCCCTTAAAATACATGTTCTAGTTGTGCAAATTTGTATCAAAAAGACTGAGTCAACATACACAAGATATTTACTTGAAAGTTGTAATTAGGTCCTAGTCCCCGTTTCCTAAACTCTAGCATAAAATACAATATGCCGCATTATTTCGTGATGAAATATGACATACTCTAGTAATTATATATATAGGCCCTTCTTATTGATTACTTCACTGCGTGTTACTTATTCTATATCGAGATCAGCGCTTTCTATCTCGGGAAGTATACAAAGATTATAAATGTTATAAGTATTGTCTTATTCAATCGCGTTTCTTTTGTGGGGAGTATATTCATGAAAATTGCCTAGGGTTAGGGTTGGGTTTAGGCTAACCCAAACCCTAACCCGACCCCTAACACTAACCCAAACCCTAACCCTAACCCTCTAACCCCCCCTTGCGCAATACCATACCATGCCTCGCCCGTTGTAGTTTTCCGCCTCCCAACAATTACAGGCGCATACAATATGGCTTATGATAATGCACGATTGATTAAGACCAGATGCCGTACCCGCCATCTGTTTCTATGAACAATGAAAAGAATGCGAGCTCTGTTTGTATACGTCATAATACGGGATAAGGAACATTAAATAACGCATTCCAACATAGAGATTGATTAAATGCGTTCAAAGTGGAACTAAACAAGCAGGCAAATACTAATGTTACGTGCGCGTATGTTTCTTTTAAAGAAATATTACACAAGAAAATAACTGCCGGGCTTGGTGGCTCAAAACTAAAACGGCCAGTTAAAGGGGCCTTTTCACAGATTTTGGCATTTTTTTTAACTTATTCATTAAATGCTTTATATCGATAAATGGAAACATTGGATCGTAAAAGCTCCAGTAAAAAATCAAGAATAAAATTAAATAAGGAAAAGAACATTGACCGGACCAGGTTTCGAACCAGTGACCCCTGGAGTCCTGCCAGAGTCCTGAAGTAAAAACGCTTTATCCTCCTGAGCTATTCCGCCGTGTACACATACTGAATGTATTTTATACCTTATATAAGCAATCTTCGTAGTTTCACAAAATTTAACGACAAAAACAGAACTCTCCAAATTATTCAATCGTTTCGCGTTGCAACGCTTTATAATTTTTAGGTTTTAAAATCGTCAAAAGATGCATATAATGGCTATATTAAACCATGGTAAATGTTCAGTATTACTGTTTCCTCACAAATATCATAACTAAAACGAAAATTTGCGAATCTGAAACAACTTTTTTCAATTTTGTCAATTTACCAAAGCGTGAAAAGATCCCTTTAAGCAGCCGGTAAATTTTGGATTAAGTTATTTAAAGTGAACTTATTGTTGACACTCAACTATTTGTATTAATTTTGGATCAATTTGTATGCTTGAATAGTTTGCATATGTTTGATTATATTATTGATTTTATAGTTTATGTGATTTGGGTCTGAAGTTAACTGACTATTACCTTTTATTGCCTTTACAGTTTTGAACATGCGGGCCCTTTTAAATAAGATCAAGAGAAAATACATTCATGTGTGTATTATTTTTTCCCTTCATGCACAAAATGGAAGACGCATATAATATAAATAGGTTTGGTTCTATTGCAACTTAACCCATTTATGCCTAGTGTCTAGAAAAAAGGCATTTGCAAAAAGCGTAAACCCAGATGAGACGCCGCATTATGCGGCGTCTCATCTGGGTTTACGCTATTTGCTTAAAGGAATTTCTGTAAGAAATATTCTTAATATAAAGAAATAAATATACTATACATCCCTAATTTTGGAAATAAATTAATCCAATTTAGAAGGATGGGAGAGCCACTAGGCTTAAATGGGTTAAGGAGCGAAGATTGTTACGGATATCTCTCAACGTAAAGCGCTTACAATAAGCACGCGTTTGTTTAAGAATTCCCGTTTTATTTAATGCTAGACATACACGTAAAGCACATCAAAGATATTCCATTTTAGACATAGTGTAAACAATAAAAAAAAAATAAGCGTCATGACTCGTTTCAACTTTATCGGAATGATTTATTGTTGTTTAAAAAAGAAATAGTTCGATAAAGAGTTGATAACTGACAACTGACAACGTCTGAGTTCTGCTTTGCAGTCCGCACAGGCTAATCACGGACGACACTTTCCACTCATATGGAATTGTTCGTTTGAAGGAAGTTGTTTTTAAACGAAAATCAAGTCTTAGCGGAAAGTGTCGTCCCTGAATAGACTGTGCTAGACCGGGACGGCACTTGAACTCTTTCAGTGCTGGAACCGTATTTTGAAGGCCTATGCAAACAGTTTGGATCCAAACTGTTTTCTATTCTGATAGTATTCTTTGAAAAAAAATCGAAGAAAATGCTAATTTTAGAAATTCAGCAAAGGACATTTTAGCAGACGACAAATTTCCCAGCATTCAAAGGGTTGAGCACATGCATCAAGTCCAGTATTCCAGAGCTCGCTCACATGTATTACAATAAGTGCATGTACACAAGCCCATCCCGAGAGTACACTCCTGACGCCAGGTGGCGCCTGCTGCATTTCTCACATGATCTGTTTACATGTCGGATCTGGAAAATTAGGTCGATCGAGTCAGCTTGTTTATAAACACACCTTCGCGTCACCTGTGCCATAATAATGACTTATGTCATTGCGTTATCGAATATGAAACGAAAACACATACATCAAAATGCAGCGCGTCGCGCGAACAAGATACTTTAATGATACATAAATACACGTAAATAATTGAGTAATTGCAGCATCATTTGACGCGTGAACGAATCGTCCTATTGCAATTCATAAAAAAATAAAATAAAAAATATATAAAAAGTAATAAGAACGAAGTCCACATCAAATACTTATTCACAAAACGTGCTCGACGTTTCATTAAGACAAAATAAATAAACTACCTACAAAATCAAATACATACAAACTCATTTATGTAGTATAAATATATTAACGCGAAACGACATGTTATGAAAAGGCTAGATGTTGTCACAGCAATACGGAAGCGTGTTGTCCTGTGTAGCTCCACACCTTCATGTTTGCCTTCACCAATTTATGCCTAGTCGACTCTCCCATCCTTCAAAATTGGATCAATTTATTTCCAAAATGAGGTATGTTTAGTATATTTATTTCTTTATTTAGAATATTTCTTACAAAAATTCCTTTAAGCAAACTGCGCAGACCCTGATGAGGGTCTACGCTGTTTGCCAAGGCCTTTTTTTCTAGCCGCTAGGCATATATGGATTAAAAACGTGTGCTTATGTCTTGGATAAAATATTATCAAATTCTAAAAGCAAACGCATGAAATTCCAATTGACAAATTTTCACATTTATCAGACCCACAGACAAATACGTTCACTTTGATTTATTTACTAAACTGCCCAAGTTCAAGGGCATATAACTCTGCAAAACATAATACCGTAGTTCTGTTCTACTTAGCATAAACAACACTCACTTTCCAGATTTGTAGAGGGCGTCTGAACCACGTTATATATAAAATACAAAACCTGTGAACCTTGTGTATGTATTTCTTTTGACCTTGCAGTCAAGGCTAACCCATGAAAGTGCAAGCACTTATTTCCAAAGGGGTCCTTTTGGTTTTTGCATACAGCAGAGACAGCAAGCAGAAGAGACAGTATTGGGATACAAGGAATCCGGGTGCGATACCCTAGCTCTTGGCGAATAGATCCCTTGGTTCTTTTACGTGCTCAGTGTATAGCACCGATACACGCCAGAATTACATGGGTTTCATACCAGTACATCTCTAGTTGGATGGGAAACACTTGAAGCATTTCTGAAATTTCCAGTGCCCCGGCCGGGAACAGAACCGGGGACCTCTAGACAAGATTGTGTCTTCCGGCAGACACGGACAGACGTTCATGGGCATTCCACTCAATCCCTCTTAATTTTGTGAAGCCGGGTATAATTAAGAGCTAAGAATGTCTTACATGGCAGCAATTGAACAGTTAACCCGAAGTCATAACTATCAAAGACTCATCTGGTAAATTGTTGGAAGAAATTATAGTAGCACAAGTGTTCTTTTAAAGTGGCCTTTTCACAGATTTTGGCATATTTTGAAGTTTGTCATTAAATGCTTTATATTGATAAATGTAAACATTGGATCTTAAAAGCCAGTAAAAAAATCAAGAATAAAATTAAAAAAAGGAAAAAAAGTAGCCGGTACCAGGGCTCGAACCAGTGACCCCCGGAGTCCTGGAGTTAGTCTGAAGTAAAAACGAATTAGTCCTCTCGGCTATTCCACCGAGTTTCCACGGTTTAAGTATTTTATACCTTATATAAGCAATCTTCGTAGTTTCGTAAATTTAAACGACAACAACAGAACTCACCAAATTATTCAATCGTTTCGCGTTGCAACGCTTTATAATTTTTAGGTTTTCAAATCGTCAAAAGATACATATAATGGCTATATTGGACTATGGTAAATGTTCAGTAATACTGTTTCCTTACAAATATCATAACTAAACGAAAATTTGCGAAAATGAAACAACTTTGTCAATTTACCAAACCGTGAAAAGATCCCTTTTAAGAAGTTTATATGACATTAAACCCCTTACCTAGTTTCGTATTGAAAGGACCCAGTCATCAAACCTGTTCTCAAAAGAGAACAAATTCATCGTATTGTTAGAAATACTTGCAATGAGATATACTTGCCATTCAACAAAACAATAATGTAAACCGAAAGTAAGGCAATTAATAATGCAGCACTTTTATTGAATCGACACTAGGGATTTGTTCACGTCAATAAGTGGTTAAACACGCTTCGAAATTCATACGCTTCCCACACATTGTATTCCTCGGAAAAACGATGGAAGATCATAAAATATTCAGACCGTGGAGTAAAACGCGAAACTATTATAATGTATGCGATTGATAGAATGCGTATAAATATGACGACACACGAAACGAAAAAAATGATGACAAAAACTCAACAACACGAAAATGCGATGACAAAAAAAGAAAGATTTTTCCTAAAGCCCAATACGATTCAACATTCAACATTTTACATTTTCACAAACAATACACGTCAAATACTATAATTATAAAGCAACGTTGTAAGTATATGGCAAACTAAGATAACGTGCCGAATATTTTAAAGCAAACCAAGCGTGGTACAGTCCGTTTCAGTTTTTCAAATACTGATGAAAAGAACCAAAACGTGGGATCGTGAACGACTGTTTATACATCCGTTAAAAATGTAGCAGTTTAACATGGTCAATATATTAAATGGATCATAAATGGTAAACTAAAGGGATTGAATTTGTTCCGGTTCATGGAGATTGGTCGAATTTTTTCCTCGTTTTTTTTCCTTTTTTTCGTTTTACGTTTTACTGTTTTCATTTCTATACATGCATATTTTCGTCGAAGCTGTCTTATCCAGGTTGGTTTTTAAATGAATTTTATTGAACATTATCAACAGCCACTTAATGTTGGCGAAATTTCCCGCCAGTAGACCACAATCATTCTGCATACATAGCATGTATAAGTGTATAAAAAGCATACGAAATAGGATATTGCTCATAATAATTGCTGATTATTGATTTATAAACTGCATACAAATATGCAATACACCGCATAACAAACATTTCATGCGAAGGATAACCGACTAACAACTATAAAAACAAGCCACTATTAACCCTTTTATGCCTAGTGGACTCTCCCATCCTTCTAAATTGGATCAATTTATTTCAAAAATTAGGGAAGTCTAGTATATTTATTTCTATATTTAGAATATTTCTTACAGAAATTCCTTTAACAGCGCAGACCCTGATGAGACGCCGCATCATGCGGCGTCGCATCTGGGTCTACGCTGTTTGCCAATGCCTATTTTTCTAGACGCTAGGCATAAATAGGTTAAACTTGAGTTTTCAAATCAATTGTTTAGAAACGTAAGTTGTCAACCTTCATTTTTAAAAATCATTATTAATCCTAATCAGTTTTTATTTATTGTCATTTTCACTTGATTGAGTGCACTTCAAATATTGGTGGTGGACTTCCACCCACCATGCCCACTGGCGATCCGGTCGAAATCTGCACGAACAGAAGAAACGTGTCCGCAGTCGGCTTCAGAAGTGGGTCAAACTTTCAAAGACAAGAGGGATTAGCACCAGGTTACTGAGTGAACCGCACCGGTCAGCCGTGTTGATCAAACACAGCGTTGCAATTGTCAAATAATGGCTATAGAATGCCCAGGTTAGTGTTGGCAACGGCATTTTTCTTTCAGCAAATAAGTACCGTTAAAATATGTTAAAACTCACTTGAACTAGACACAAAGTAGATTACATGGTTTCGAACAGAAACAGACCAATGCTAGTTAGTGTTAATAACAAAGAACTATACAAACGTATAGATCCCCGCATCGAAACAATTTTACTAATGAAGCCAAAAAGATATTTGTCGAATTTCGACGTTTTTTTCCCCCCAAGTGTTTTGCATGAAACAGATACAGTATATCCGTAAGTAATATTTGTACCGGTTTTGTTAACCTGTGTTATAGTTGATACACGGTATCAAATCGATGACTGTAACGAAACGGGAATTAACCGTCGAAACAGCGGAACAGATTTTATGGCAGTTACTTCTCTTACTTCCAAAGCGTAGATTTACAACCAACATTATATATAATCAAATAATGTTCCTATCATTAATAGATGAGTCTGGTACTTAAAGTTAACTCATTCGCTCCGTTTTAAGTTTAACGAGTTTCTTTGTACTTGTTAACATAAAAAAAACACTTCAACACGTCATAGTTACGTAATGCTCGTATTACCTAACTGATTTACACTAATGTGACGATTACTTTGAACAAAAAACTTCAACACAGTATATTAAATCTGTTTAATTGCATTGAGTTATGTTAACATTCTTTGAATTGCGTTCTTTCGGAATGTACATTAATAGTTTGAAGGAATTCAAATCGTTTAGCAATAACGCATATGCATGATAAGGATCACAAAACATCCAAAGGATATTCAGTACATGTTAAATAGACATTGGTAGTGACGCAATATTCTTTATAAAAAGTTCTGATTGTCAACAATTACAAGTTTTGAATAAAGTTCTTAATGGTATAAATACATTATTTAATCAGGAACTAGAACTACTGTAGAACGCTCACAAACGCCAACAAAACGTTATCAATTGAATTTCATGATCAATCGATTACGTCGGTGTACACTTTTCGATTGGTAATAGTCCCGCTTATTTTATAGTTCAACAATGTGAAATATTTAAACGTGTTTTAACTTGGCGCTCAATTCTACCCGTTGCCCTTATTACATTCAAATGTTTGTATACACTGTTGGCCAGGTCACTAAGGTTTGCCTACGTATTTGATTGCCATAGTAATCACGTACAATCTGCCTTTTGATTGGTTGATATTCCCGCCAAAGCATGCAGGCATTCCATTCAACTGCTCAAAATAGAGGTGCCTAAGGGTCATTTAAATGTTAGCCACGTTGCATCATCACGAATAAATTTTAGAATCAAACATTTAAAAGCGAAATAACTGCACCAATATAATACTTATCCGACATATGAAACATATTTATGTTTAAAAAATATCATTCTTATTATAAATGGATGTAAATGTCCTTTTAAAAACTAAAACGAATACAAATATCCATATACAAATCTAGAACGTTCCCTGTATGATACCTCATTTACCATATAATCATGTGACCGTCAATGGCTCACACACACAACTTGGCCTACGGCCAAATACTAGGACGAGTCTAAGTCCAATGTTATTGGAAAATTACCAAAATATAGAGCACCGAGGAATGAAATTTAACATAGAGAACTTAATAAACGACTAAAAGATGCAATATTTTCTGTATTGAATTGTTTTACGCGCGATGCGGATTAAATATTCACCAAAAATCCATTTTAACCGTTTACAAGCAGTTACAGACCGAAAGAGTTAATCTCCCCGCGATTGTTATGGGAACGCTGTCTGACCCAGACGTTTATCACTAACACTGGCAGTGAGCCAAGTATTTTCATTGGTTACTGGTTTCAACGTATTGTAAAACTGATCTACTTGACAAGTCGCATCAGACTATTGCCAACAACGAACTTGTAAAGACGTGAATCAATTACATCTACAACTTGTTGTGTGAAACAGATTAACTTTTAATAAAGTACTTTTAAGTGATATCTACACTAAGATAAAAGAAGTTGTGACAAGCTTTAATCAGTGGACTTAACTTCATCGTTAAATCGGAGAAAACAACATTCCACTATTGGTGTGTAAACCACGTGGTGATCGAAGAATTGAACTTATCGTGATATCGATATGGCTATGTTTCCGAATGCGGCTCATGGTGCTATGCCCTTTGTAAATGGCGCCAATGGAAAACACAAACGCTCAAAGACACATGTGAACGGTGGAAAACTTCATAAAGTCAGCGAAAACCGAAAACTGACAAATTTGTCTCAGACGCAGAAACTCTATCAAGTGACATTAAGAGACCGGACAGGAAACACGTACAAGTGTCTGGTGAAGTCAGACGGCACATTGTCGTTACCGGATCTTTCACAAAGCTCAGTGGTACCGAAACTTGTGCATAAATCCCTGCCAAATTTGACTGCTATGAACAGCCCGTCGAAACAGAGACGGATTCTGGACGAGAAACTGCAGGCACTAAACAATTCACTTGAGGACGAAAGTGAAAACTTCTCCACCTCGCTTGACCTGCGTGACTGCGGTAAAAAGGAGGGAATATTCGGCTCCATATTGCGTTTTATCAAACAGAAAACAAGTAGCAGTAAATCGGACAAAAAGCCAAAGGACAACAAAACAAAAAGCTCGAGCAAATCATCCAGTAAATCAACAGGCGGCAAGTCAAAACGAAAGCCTAAGGACTTGTCGCAGAGAAAACGTCAGAGAACAGTCTCTGCCATGTCAAACTTGGATCCTATTGAAGAATCGCCGAATGAGGCCGAATATGAAGATGTCCCAGACGACAATGATTCATACTCTCACTTCAGTAGCGGTTATCCGTCAGACAGTGACTCTCTATCATCGCAAATCTCGTGCAACATTATCGCCATCGAGGCGCAATCCTGATAAACATTTATCATCGTAAACTGTGTTTTGCGGAGAAATGGAAAATGTATTTCAGTTCTCGTCAAAAAGTCGATGCCGCGTCGACTGGACTGAACTTAAGTTGCTCAATATTTTCAGTTCTTGCAATCAAGCTGCGAAATGGATTCCGTCGCCGACGATTATTCAGTACGTCAGCGCTGTCGGAAGGTCGTGCCGACGCCGGTAACGTGCGGACTACATTCCATCGATCGTGCTTGGACATTCCAGTCGAAAATATCAACGTGCGATATTTTTGTCAAGTTGCCAAAGAAAACCGGGAACGCCAACGTGAAAAAACGGCGGTCTCGCTGCGCGCTGTCTAACTAACGTTACATCGGTTAGAGTTCTGTGCGTCGTACATGCTCAAGTTTTGAACATTCTTTTGTTACACAAACACGTGACGTAACAACAAATTCGAGACCAAGTTTTCATCCGGCATCAGACACGGATTTTAACATTTGTGTGAACTTTTGTAACTGTGCAAAAGGCAGCTATTACTAGCAGAGACAGTGACTGATTCCATCTTTTCAAAGAACGACAGCATTTGATGGATCCTCATAATATGTGCTACCGAATATTAAAACTTCGTGTTTCGCCTATGCTTATGGTGCTATATGGACTTGTTATTCCTATGTAGTTATAAGTTATTTGGCATGAAAGGGTTGTAAATGAAGCTTTTGCTGCGATTGAAAGTCTGATTCATTGATATCACTCTCATAATATTTATTTCATCTTTCATGAGTGAATGTTGAAACTGTGTTATTTATTTATGGGTATGCTGTCCATATGAACAAATGACGCTTGTGGTCGAAATTTGTGTGTAACATGTGATATAAAGTGTGCTAATTGTATTTATTTGCGAGAACATTGATGTGTTTGTTTTAAAATATCTCACATGTGCTACTGTTACATTTTTGTTTTAGAAGGTATACCGTACTCAAGAAATTAACTATCCCCAGGCATTATAACTAATCTCTCGAATATCAAAACGTAAATATGTAAAACGAATTGAAAACTAATATGATGTTATGGTCAAATTATATGAGAACAAATTGGCGGAAATGATTCAACTTCAAATTTGTCTAAAGAAAATGCATGATACACGATAATTTATAACAACAATGCAATAAAACTACAGTCTGGTGTGACCTCGCCAGGTTAAGCTCTGACGAATCAATGCAACAATTGTCTGGAACCTGCGCCTAATTCAATCGAATCGATTTTTTATTGGCGGGAAAAAATATTTTCATTTACATGTTGTCTGCGCGTACTGTTTTAATTTGTGTAAAATGGAGTTTTAACGCTTTAAGTTTTAAAATCTTAAATATTTTTTACTTTATGAAAACATGTACTAAAACAATTAAATTCTTGTACAATACTTCTGTAATTAAAACACTATTGAGTCTTTCAAACATTTATGTATCACGCAACTTAATGTTATTTATTTGTTGTGTGTATATTTAAGTTCATTATCACTTGTGGCTTTGTGACGTGTAAATTCTCGTTTTTTTCGATTTCTTTTCTTAACCATTCCGTTCTACAAATTTGCACTTAATCATAAATGAACAAGCATTAAACTTAAATATTAAATTTATTTATTCATTATCAGCAGACAGTTGTGTAAAAAAAATCAACATCTGAACTTTTTAATCTTCTGTACCTTTAACGTTCAGCTTTTAGCCTTTAAAACTTGCTGTTATAATGTTGTTATCAATTCATGTGTTTGTTGTTAATCATGTTATGCCAATGCAATGCAATTATTTTTAAGCTGTGTTGTAGATTTTTAGTATCATTTATTGTCATTTAATTAACAATTTCCTTAAACAAGTAAATGTGGTCAAAACAATGAAAGAAACAATTTAAATATTATAAATTATAATTTCCTAGGGAAAAAAACACAAAATCTAAAAATCCTATTATTAACACCATATGTAATTATTTGAATCGTAATGCGTGTTTCATGCTATGATTTTGTGCAATAACATTTATGTGGATTGATCATACATATTTGTTGCTCTGTATTAAATTTGACATGCAAAAGATAAATAACCCATGAAAATAATGAAATAAATTATAAAACTGTGATATAGTCTTGTTTATACATTTAAATTGACAATTTGCAAACCATAGTAACGACGACGATGATGATAATGTTGACGATACTTGTGGTATGAGCGAAATGATGGAATATCAAACGAAGGTGATAAAACTTACAATATAATAACTATACCACACAACAACACGTAAATAATGACGTAAATAATGTCGAGTGGTTTGCGTGTTAAACTTTGCTCCCCAGAGTCCTGGTTAAGAATCCTTGCGAAATATTGTTAATATTGTTTTCACAAATTTGAAAACTTCATATCAAGACTCCCTAATATTTCGGATGAGTTTGGGTCTAAACACGAGCTTCAGTGCAGATCACATGCACCAGTTGATTTAAAATTCACAAAGCCCGCGAGGGCGCTGTATAGATTACAACGTAAGAACATAAATTCATTTATGCCTAGCGTCTAGAAAAAAGGCATTGGCAAACAGCGTAGACCCAGATGAGACGCGCGGCGTCTCATCAGGGTCTGCGCTGTTTGCTTAAAGGAATTCCTGTAAGAAATATTCTATGTATAGAAATAATTATAGTAGACATCCCTAATTTTGGAAATAAACTGATCCAATTAAGAAGGATGGGAGAGTCCACTAGGCATAAATGTGTTAATTAATCATCTCAACACTCGTGACGGGTTTATCAATCACGATACAAGCTTCATTAAACGATCTTTCCAATGCCGTCATAAAAACACGTCGATAAAACGACATCCAATCGTTAGTAACAAAATGTATGAGATGCACGCGAATATTGATGAGTGTCTGAACAACATAAACAATGGTGATGCAACGATAGACAGCCAAGGTCATATGGTATGATATATTAAAGGTACCATTAACCAAAAACGACGAAAAAAGAATAGTTTTAAAATACTGTGTTTTTACAATAATTTAAATTGATTAAAATATTACGACTGGTATAATTATTACATTACTTGAAAAAAGTTCATATTTTCAGTATATTCGGCAATAAAATTTCGCGATGTGAAATCGTAAGAACATCGCCAAAATAGGTGGCATAACCAGATAACGATATACACACAATAAATAACGCAAGTGATCATTTTATATATAAAATAATTAGATACAATTCAGCATGCACAATTCGCACTCCTGGGTTTACCACGTGACGATGATGATCAATCTACTTGCGTTACTTAAAGTTTCTTAAAGTTAACTTGTAGTTACCTGGTAGACATACCCAGTAAACTTTTATTAGTGACTTTACCGAATATACTGAAAATATGAAAACTTAACAACTTTTTCAAGTAATGTTATACCAGTCGTGATATTTTAATAAATATAAACTAATAATTGTAAAAAAACAAGATGTGTTTGTGAAACACTATGTCCCCCTATATGATGTTTGACATTGTAGGATGACCTTGACCTTGTGAAGGATGACCTTGACCTTTCACCTCTCAAAATGTGCAGCTCCATGAGATACACATGCATGCCAAATATCAAGTTGCTATCTTCAATATTGCAAAAGTATTCATAAAATAAGCGATTTGGGCCACATATATTTGACCTCTGACCTTGAAGGATGACCTTGACCTTTCACCACTCAAAATGTGCAGCTCCATGAGATGCACATGCATGCCAAATATCAAGTTCCTATCTTCAATATTGCAAAAGTATTTATAAAATGAGCGATTTTGGCCACATATAATTGACCTCTGACCTTGAAGGATGACCTTGACCTTGACCTTTCACCACTCAAAATGTGCAGCTCCATGAGATACACATGCATGCCAAATATCAAGTTGCTATCTTCAATATTGCAAAAGTATTCATAAAATGAGCGATTTTGGCCACATATATTTGACCTCTGACCTTGAAGGATGACCTTGACCTTGACCTTTCACCACTCAAAATGTGCAGCTTCATGAGATGCACATGCATGCCAAATATGAAGTTGCTATCTTCAATATAGCAAAAGTTATTGCAAAATGTTAAAGTTGGCGCAAACAGACCAACAGACAGACAGACAGGGCAAAAACAATATGTCCCCCACTACTATAGTGGGGGACATAAAAACACGGTATTTTAACACTTTTCTTTTTTCGTCGTTTGTGGTTGACGGTCCCTTTAAGTCTTTATATATCAAGACTTTTACAAATAAAGTGCTCATAGTTAGTGTGTTGTGTTTTCTAAAACAACCACAACGACTAAACGACTATTAAAGTGTCAGTTTCGGTTGTGAATCTGTAATGATGAAAATGTAAGACGATGTATGTTCAGTTTCTTCTATAATCGTTATCAATATAGTCTATATAGTCTATAATCGTTATCGATAATGATAGTATTGGAAACCACTTGGTCTGGTAAAAAGCAAATACTAGTAATACGGTAGTGAAAACGAAGAAAACTTAAGGAAACTTGATAACGCAACATTATGGCGCATTAATATCGTGTAGAGCAGTTGTCAACAGCTGTGGGGAATTAGACATCGCATCTTTCAATGTCCAGATTACACAAGCTGTGCGTTTTTGGAACCTATGATGACATTAACTTTCAGGCAAACCTTTAAAATCTTAAAATCCGATGACCACAGTTCAGTGATCTATAACTTGGACCGCGAGTTTCATCCCCGAATGAGGTGTATTGATTGAGTCGTGTTAATAACACGACAATCCATGGGCATACAGTCATGCCAAAAAACAAGCGATCAAAGAGTGAAGCAAACGTTTCCCGGTCTGAACATGTTTGTAACTGCTTGAACAACGTCGTTAAAGAGCTTACAAACTCTAATCTAGTTCAGTGGGTCGCCTTCCAGGCTAATTTGCATACGACATCCGTCATATTCCTTCATTTCACAAAAATACGTATAAAATCTCGCATAATTGTCTGGTGCACTGTGTCAAATATATAACATCACACGAATGCGCGAGTTGCCATGATTAAGACAGGTGTAAAGATTTATGAAAGCGATTATTCCCAGTTTCAAGGAAATGCTTCAACCCGCATTAAATCATGATGCAATTCGGAGAATGTAAATACAACTGTCATTTATTTGTATTTTTTAAAGGATTTAGCTTAACGTGGATACAACGATGCTATTATGAGTATAATAGTACTGAACGTTCTAATTAAAATAAAAAATAAGCACATTAATTTGCAATGTTTTTTTCCATAATTTCTCCAAACCAATATGGCACTCTATTCTGTGTATAGACAATAAATATATTTTTCCACTCTCGTGAGTTTTGGCTTTTATAATGATTTAACACATGTGCCTTTTAAGGCAACTCCTGTGTAAAAAAAAGTGCTGACCAACGACAATTGTGATGTACACAACCGATCCAAAAATACAAATTTCACAACAGTTAAACTAAATTACAAGGCTGGGTAATTTCAGTCAGAGAGTAACTACATGTACATGGCGGATTTATCAAGTGGTTTTGAACTGGCAAATGGTTCTACATTTTCACACATTCCATCACATTTCAGACTCTGTGAACTAGTTTGCCCTCGTAACCCAGTCTCGGGACACAATCAATGCGGCGTTGCCATAGCAGTTACCGCGCGCGGAAAATTTTCCACTGTGCGCGCGCATCGGATTTCTGAAAATGGCAATGCTATTCATGGAACGTATTGGGTTTTCGATCTAATCTACTACAAACTAACGTGGAGAAGAGAAACACAATGGGCATGGCGGGAAATTGTATGTTCGCCCACGTTCTGTTATGTTTGCACTGAATTGTTGACTATTTAGAGTGAAACTTTGATTGTGTCGTTAGGTTACTCTTGAGTAAGAAGAACTACATAATCACACCGCGCCTTTGTGTAGAGTGTGAGTTTACCTATTTCGATCAACCTTTGATAACTTATTAAGTTTTAAACTTTAAATTGAACAGTAAAAGGCAGCTTCGTTAATTCAACCAGATACATTTAATTTTTGTACAATTACCGTATTGTTGATTGAAGTCAAAAACAACAGAACGTACCGGTAAACAGCGAAAAATGAACATCGAATGTTTGTAAACAATAACAACAAGAGCGGGAAAAATTCTTGAAATGACACACAATGATAGCATTTGGGATTATTCGGATGATTATCACAATTATGGCTGTTGTAATGTTTAACCCATTTATGCATAGCGTCTAGAAAAAAGGCCATGATGCGGCGTCTCATCAGGGTCTGCGCTGTTTGCTTAAAGGAATTTTTGTAAGAAATATTCTAAATATAGAAATAAATATACTAAACATCCCTAATTTTGGAAATTAATTGATCCAATTTAGAAGGATGGGAGAGTCCACCAGGCATAAATGGGTTAAATCATTATGGTCATTTGGTGACAAAGATCAAGATAAAGCCAAGGGCGACGTTGACGATAGCGTTGAGAATTTAATAATAATAATAACGATGGTTTGTTTAATGTAAGCGTTTGCCTTTCATGAAAAAAATCAATTGTTGCCAATTCACATGGGATACCATTCAGAACTTCTAGTACATAGTATAGATAATATTTATGTACTATAAATCTAATTATAGTTGACAAAGGATATTTTTACTATCGTAAAACTGTTCATTTAAGTGAATTTCATATAAAATGCTTGATACGAAATGTTCAATTATATCGGTAAGAAAACGTAATTGTAAATGCCCGCGAGAGAAGAAATTCTAACCAGACACAAAGAAATCTGCACACAAACGAAAACAATTATTGCCTTGTTCTCGTCCGTTTTCTTATTGTAAAATAAATTGCATTCAAGTGCATGACTTGCACACATGTCGATTACTAGTATATAACCATTTTTTTCCATTAACCGAGTTTCGAAGCCAATAATGTTCTGTTTATTTATTCTTTGAGAGAAATCATTACCCAAAGAAATCAAAGCATCACGGTGTGGTAATTTGCCACTAAATTGCACATTAATGCATAACACATGTGGAGTATGGAAGTGCACTCAGGATTTAACATCTCGACTGCATGCATAGTGGTTGCCTTGACGTATACAACAAATTTCATGTTCATATGTGTAGGCTAAGAGCATGTATATGTTTTATTTCTGAAATAAATGTTGTTGTTGTTGTTGTATACGAGCCGCATCCATGGAAAAAAGGGCTTAATGCATATTCGTAAAGTGTCGTCCCAGATTTACCTGTGCAGTCTGCACAGACTTATCGGGAATAAGACACTTTCCACCCGGTTTGGGTTTTCGCAAAGATTATTCCTATTTAAAGATTAATTCTAACTAAAAATAACACGTCCCTGATCAGCCTGTGCGGACTTCACTGGCTTATCACTACGCACATCATTAACCCCGGTGCATTTATAAGCTAATAATCTTGCACGATGTAGCGCCGGTTACAGTAGAGAAGGTACTGATTTTGTCCGCTGCTGTCGCAATCCACTCACTTTTAAATTAAATCACGCGGGAGATGTATTAACAAGTATTTAAAACACAATCAAACAACAAGTCATAAACCCCAGGACAATGGATCGATTAGGACCATTACGTGAGGGTATTTTCTAGTAAACATATCTCAGTATTTCGAAGCGTTCTATTTAAAGTCTCTATATGGCCAAACAATAACAACTAGAACAACCACTGAAGATGAAAAGTTCCCCACTACAACCGCACAATTCGAGGAGGATCAAGAGGAAAGACAAAAAAGACAAAAAGTTTCACGTGGTCCTATTCAATGAATTGCATTGACACTCTGGAAACAAATAGTGTAACACAAACTGCACACGGCACACCTGTCAGGTTTAGCCTTGATATACAGAATACTTTTCACGACACAAACGTATGTTATTAAATACACATGTAAAATGATGTACTTGTACAAAATTTGCCTCAATCAAGGGCACAAAGCCCTGCAAAGAAAACACGCGATACACGAACATTGCAACTAGCACTTCTTAATAGTAAAAGCGACAAATCTGTCACGTACACAGAATACCTTGGCCGACAGAGTAACAGTACAGGTCATCCCCCACATAAATAGAATGAACAATTTACTTTTTTCAACAAACCCCTTTACAGTGTAATGGAAGATATTGACGGGAGTGTTATGAGGCGCGGAACATGGTCAGTGTTAACCCATTTATGCCTAGTGGACCCTCCAATCCTTCTAAATTGGATCAATTTATTTCCAAAATTAGGGATGTCTAGTATTTTTATTTCTATATGTAGAATATTTCTTACAGAAATTCCTATAAGCAAACAGCGCAGAGCCAGATGAGACGCCGCATCATGCGGCGTCTCATCTGGGTTTACGCTGTTTGCAAATGCCCTTTTTTCTAAACGCTAGGCATAAATGGGTTAATATTGGTTTTGCTGTTGTTAGCAAGGACAAGGGTGTTGTTGTTGTTGATACCGTGCAGTTGCTGCTGTGAGCACACACCTGCGATGCTTATGCTGCTATACCTTTAGTGCTGTTGTAAGCATTTTGGGGGATATAGCTGTTATTGGTGGAAGCGATGACATTGGCATTTATGTTAGCCAAAGTGGAGTTTTTCCCTGTTAAATCTGAATGCAATGTCAGGACAAGGCATGTCAGCATAATAGTGCCAGTGTTATATGTCTGCATGCTTTCTGGCAGGTACCCCCGCCCACCGCATCCCTTTCCAGCAGCCGTGATTACATCAAAAGACAAGGTATAATTGTATTGTACGTTCTAGTGTTATCTTCTTTTTCTTCTAAATTCCAAACTTGACATGATTTTGGTGCTTTGTTTTCTAAATTATGAGCTGATAATGCAAACTACAATGACCGTTGAATGGGTCATGTAACTTCCATACACAGCGTCCATTTTAAATATTTTCATGAATTCTGGGATTAAATGAGCCTCGTTCTAAGATAAATGGTCATAATGCATGTGCGTTAAGTGTCGTCCAAGATAAGCCTGTGCAGTCCGCAAAGGCTAATCAGCGATGACAGTATTCGCCTACAGTAGATTTTTGTTTAGACCGGAATTCCTTTAAACGATCAATTCCTTAAAAGCGGACAGTGTCGTTCGTGATAAGCCTGTAGGACTGCACAGGCTAATCTGGGATAGTATTTACGAACACGCATTTAGCCCAGTTTTCCAAAAACGAGGCTCACCCGTCTACACTTATTTATGTCGGGAAAAGGGTCCTAGCACTATTATTATTTATTGTAATCACTTATTATTATTTATTATTCATTGTGTTCACAAAATCCGTCGAAAATCGGGCGTTTGTAAAGGGATATCACAATTTTGTAATGTTATCCGTGCATTGTAATAACCAAACAACTAATTGTGGAACACAATGTATAACAAGTACATGTACCAAAATCATTATTGTTCCAAATACCAGACACCAGGCATAAAGAAAAGCCTATAAATGTCTAGATTTTGGACTGCCGTAAGACGTGACATTTAATGGCATGGGGGTATAGTACAAAGCCTACAGATGTCCACAATTATTTGGAACACGACGTTCCCAGTAGTTCGAATATTAAGGATCACACGAACACGACCTTTATGCGATCGCGTTACGCACATGACACTGTATAATTCATTTTAAATGATTTTGTGGTAGGGCATATTTTCTCCATAAGTGTTCTTTCAAAAACAGTTTACAGTAGAATATATCAGCAGCAAACAGTAGAATCTATTACAAATTGTTTTGTTGGTTTCATTGGTGTATAGTTAATTGGAATACTAATGTACGCCTTTTGAGTAAAATGTATAAGCGTGAATTTAAGTAGATATATGGTACAAATCATCATTCTGTCTGTAAAAGAATACAAATGGTAAATACATGAAACATCTTCTTCTTGTGTGTTGGCTATGCTTTTCCAAACATTTGAAGTAAAATCGGAGTCCCGATATGCAGAACTGCGTTGGTTATATAATTCCGGGTAATTTTTCACGAATTCGATTAGTTTTTCAGTTGATTTTTGAGATGACACCTTCCCTCATCGTGCTAAATGCCGTCCGTATCTTGTCCGCATCCGCATAGAATGCTCACTTGAGCGTTCTTTTGCGGACGCCTTTCGCGCGTGCGGATATGCGGATGCGGATGAATGGAATAAGCGCTGTGCATTTCAACTTGTTCTATTTTTTTGCGGATGCGGATACGAACAGATGGAATAGTAGCCTAAATCAGGTAGAAATTTGATTTCTCGAAACAATAACAGCATACATTGATCAAAGTTAAAACTTTACATATCAAACTTAGCTTTTTTTTTTTTTTTTTTTTATTCAATATAATACATACAATGTATACATGAATATATACAACATAGTGATTGTACAAAGCAATAAAGTTCAGACATGTTATACAAGATATGCTAATATGTATTTTTTTTTTAAAGAGAAAAGAAAAAAATAATAGAAGAATTGTTATGAAAAATGATGAGTTGTATAAAGTCGGAAGAAAGCATACTGGACTTGTGTGTTTCGTTGTATATTCAAAATGATCTTATAAGATTGAAAAAAAAAACATACAAAAATATTTTAGAAAGATAACTTACATTAGAGTGAAATGTATATAACTGGACAAGCATCATGAGAATTTAATCCGACTCCATTTTTGTTCAAAGTTCTGTAATGTGTCATTACTGAGGGCTATTTCTTTCTCAATCTGGACTTTAAGTTTAAGACTATGGATAAAACAATTAAAATTTGGTCTTTGTTTTTTGAACTTCATGTTAAAGATGAACAATTTCATCATTATAAGAATAAAATTCACAATATTATTACAATCTTTTGATTTCAATGAGTAAATTCCGAAACTTACATTTAAGAAAGATAATTTAACGTTTAGTTGCTGTTGTTCAAGAAAAGATGTTAAATGATTCCAAATAGGCTGGATGTGTTTGCACTCCCAAAACAGGTGTTCTATAGTTTCGATGTTTTCACTACAGAAGTCACACAGATTTGAGTTAGATAATTTGCATTTAAAGAGGTATTTATTTGTAGCTATAATTCTATGTATGTATTTATATTGAAAATTTCTCAGAGTGCTTTCAATAGTTGCTTTATATGGCATGGTAAATATGTGTTTCCAATTAAGTTCATGTACTCCGAAAAGGACTTGCCATTTATTTTGGGTTTTTGAGTTTTCTGTTGGGTTTTTAATTTGTAGTGTGTAAAATATTTTATTTGTTTTGTTTTTTCTTCCAAGTATATTTTCTACGAATGTTGTTTGAGTACATTGTGTATTATTTGTATTGATTTCAGATTTAATATGTATGGGTATGCTTTTGATTTTAGGATTTTCTGATAGAATAATTTCCATTTACTTGTATTGGCATTGTCATGGTATCTTTTAACCCAGCTGCATTTGATTGCATTCAAGAATGAGTCAATGTTCGTTAATTGGATACCTCCATTTTCTACAGATTGAATTAACTGAGTTCGTTTTATTTTATCAGGCTTACCGTCCCATATGAAATTAAATATTGCTGATTTTATATCGTTAATAATATCATATGGTGGATTTGGGAGGACTGTTAATACATAAATTAATTTAGGAAGTGCAAACGTTTTCAATACTGTGTTTTTTCCGATAAGTGTAAGTTTACGGTGATGCCATGATTTTAAGCAGTTTTTAAAATTCTGTAATTTAGGTAGTATTTTTTAAGAACTGTATCTTTTTCATTATTTGTGAAAGTAATTCCTAACGTTGTGGCTTCATCGGATGTCCAATTAAATTTCATTTCTTTTTTATATAGGACATTACTTTGTTTTAATTTACCTGCTCGTAGCACAGTACATTTACTTTTGTTTAGTTTCAGACCCGATGTCATTCCGTAAAGGGTTAGCGATTCTATTAGGTTATGGAAAGAATCGTAATTGTCGTTTAAAAAATAAGTTGCATCGTCAGCAAATAGGGACTGTTTGATTTCTTCGTCAGGTTCTAGTGATATGCCTTTTATGTGTTTATTTGATTGGATGTGATGTGATAGATACTCGATGCATATAATAAATAGCGATGATGAGAGTGGACATCCTTGTCGAACCCCTCGTTCGATGTTAAAACTGTTTGAAAAGAAGCCATTGTTAATGATTAAACTGTTAATATCGGTATAGAATAGTTTGACCCATTGAATGAGACTTCCACCAAAGTTCATATTTTCTAAGCAAGAGAACATAAATGAATGATCAAGCGAATCGAATGCCTTTTCGAAGTCTGCAAAGAATATTAGACCAGGATTATTTGAATTGTTGAAATAGTTTATGCATTCTTGGATAAGACGAACGTTTTCACCAATGTAACGTCCCTTTATGAAACCAGATTGAGATCTTGAAATGATTGCTGGTAATACTTTTTTTATTCTGTTTGCTATACTTTTAGTTGCAATTTTATAATCATTGTTTAGTAAACTAATCGGACGCCAGTTTGATAAGGATTCTAAGTTTTTTCCAGGTTTTGGAATAAGTGATATAATACCTTGTTTTTGTAGCGTAGTTAAGTTTTCGTTGTTAAATGAATAGTTTAGTGAATTAATAAGATGTGTTTTTATATCATTCCAGAATATTTTATAAAATTCGATTGTGATGCCATCAGATCCTGGGCTTTTGTTATTTTGCATATCTTTTAGGGCTAATCCACATTCATATTCATTAAGCAATCCGTCGCACAGTTGTTTTTCCTCTTCGTTTAAAGCATGATGTGTATTTTTAAAAAGGGTGTTATTTTCAACATGTTTTCGTTTATAGAGGGTTTCGAAAAATAAACGTTGTTCTTCTAGTATTTGAGTCATGTTTGTTATATCTTTGCCATTGACTACTAATTTGTGTATAGTTTTTTGTTCACTTCTACGTTTTTCAATGTTTGCGAAGTATTTTGTATTTTTTTCATTGTGTTCAACATGCTGTGCACGCGCTCTTAGTATTATTCCATTGAGACGTGTATGATAGATTCCATCTAATATTTGTTTTTTAAATGTTATTTCATTTTCAATGTCGGTGGTATCATTTGTGTTTGTTTGATGCAATTGTTTTTCAAGTGTTTCAATGGTTTTGATGGTTTCAGTTTCAAGTTTGTGTGTTTCTTTTTGTTTAAATGATGTGTATCTAATTGTTGTGTTACGTATATTTCCTTTAATTACTTCCCATAAGGTGTTTGGGTTTGCATCTTTATTATTTTGAACTGTATATAATATTTCCTGTTTTATTTGTGTTTGATATTGTGTATCCAATAAGATGCTGTTGTTAATTTTAAAGTATCCTGGGCCTCTTTCAGGTTGTATATTATGCAGTTTAAGTTCAACTAGAGAGTGATCAGTCATAAATCCTGGTTTTATGTTACATGTGTCAATAATGTTGCAAAGAGATTCAGATATTAAAAAATAGTCTAGTCTACAAAATATTGTTGGTTTTGTGTTTGAGTGCCAGGTGAATTTGCTTTTTAATTTTGTTCTTACAAAAATAATATTATAAACTCTTTCAATAGCACCAACTGAGCTTTAAAAAATATTGTTACTCAGCATGATCGAATCAAGAATCTTATATTGATGATTTGTAAAATTGCTCATAGTTTCTATAATACATTGATCGCTTTCTTATATAAGTATATAAAAATGTGTCAAGCGGACATGCCTGTTTTACGCAACTATTATCCGCTGGCGACTAATGCGCAAAGACTAGCATGTGAGTGACTTTCTTACATAAATAAAATCAGAACACGAAATAAACAGGACATATTCAGGGCGCGTGAGGCATAAAACGTTATGTAAGTAAGTACCCGGATTTACTCCATAAAACAAAAATTTACAATTAAAATACCACGACGTTAATATTTTACGTAAGTTATATACACGTCCGAGTATAATGATAATACATTATTTATATATGGAATAAAGTCGAATTTATATCATTCATGACACTTCGGAAAATGGAATTATGACCATTGTGCATGTAAGCAAAATTTATAACCATAACGAATGCAATGTTACTGATTAAAAAATCAACACAGGTGTATCCACAGACTGTTGGGCTTGTTCTATTTAATGTATGGCATTTGTTTTTCCATCAAGCATTTGAGCCCCGCTCAAGGAAAAGGGAACTAAAAGGGGCCTTTTCACGTTTTGATTAACTGACAAAATTGAAAAAAGTTGTTTCAGATTCACAAATTTTCGTTTTAGTTATGCTATTTGTGAGGAAACAGTAACACTGAACATTTACCATGCTCTAAAATATCAATTATATGCATCTTTTGACGATTTAAAAACCTGAAAATTATAAAGCGTAGCAACGCGAAACGATTGAATAATTTGGAGAGTTCTGTTGTTGTCGTTATATTTTGTGACACTACGAGGATTGCTAATATAAAGTATAAAATACATCTTTCATTGTATGAGGAAGGATGGCCGAAAGGTCTATGTGGTAGACTTTTTACTCCAGGGGTCAGTGGTTCGAGCCCTGCTGAGGGTTACTTTTTTTTTCTTTCATGATTTTTTTACTGGAACGTTTTAGATCCAATGTTTAAATTTATCACTTTAAAGCATTTAATTACAAACTTCAAAACATGCCAAAAAATCTGTGAAAAGGGCACTTAAATACATGCGCGTTAAGTGCCGTCCCAGACGCAGTCTGCACAGGATACTCAAAGACGACACATTTCGCCTAAACTGGATTTTCGCTAAGAAGAGTCCGAGACTTCATTAATCAAACAGAACCCCAAAAAGGCGGAAAGTAGCGGACTTCACAGGCTAATCTGGGACAATTTACATACGTTCTTAAGCCCGGTTTTCCCAGATCGCTTCTAATTTAAACGTGTTTGTTGATTTCAATTGCGTCCGATTTAAGTCACGAGATAACCGACATCATGAAGAGTCCGTTTACAACGTAAATAGTGCTGCTAAAGGCAAACCACAGAATCAAGATAAGTAAGAAGGTGTGTAACTAATTATAGTCTACAAGAGAAACTGGTAGTTGCATCATCACTTGTATACCAAAATAGTTTGATACCGACAATTAAAACAGACATGATCATGACATTTGTTAAAATTTCCAGACAGCCCCGAGGCTATGTTTGCTTTGAAATAAATTGTCATTTAATATCAATAACCTTAACACAGGATAGTGGGTTTCCTATTGCTACAGAAATGTATTTTTCACAAGCCACTGTCAGGGGGTTAAATGCAAGCGCGTAGTGTCATTCCGGATTAGCCGCTGCAGTCCGCATGGGCTAATAAGGGACGACGCTCTCCGCTCTTAAAACACGTTTTGTTAAAAAGGAGTATATTATAAACGAAAATCAAAATAATATTGAAAGTTGTGTACCAGGTTAGCCTGTATGGACTGCACAGTCTTAGCTGGGACCACACTTTATGCTCATTCATCGAGTCCCTTTTTCCTAGATAAGGATCACTTAGGACTATGACGTCATGGCATGTGAACATCCTGACGTCATCACAACTGTTGACTTTACGGGAATATTTTTTTCCAATTGTGAATAATTTAAGTTGCAAAAAATATGGCCTTACAAATGAGACGGTATTTTTAAAAAACTTTGATTAATAGTGTTTCAGGACTATGTATTTCATAAAATGCACATTATTCGTGGTTGCAACTCAACGACAAATCCATGCTCTACCATGCACTATCGCCTATGCGGTAGTATACACACATAAAATATTAATATACATGTATAACAATTACATAAAACAAGGGAAATTGTTCTGCCATTATGTTTACTTTTACATAGTATTCCTAAGAGTAACAGCGCGCCACAATGATTAATGACGTTTATTAATGGAGATTAGACATTCATTATAACTGCGTACTTATCAACACAAGTATGAACACGCATTTTAGTGAAACCGTCACCAATGTTTTGATCAACCGGTACTTCAGTTTGAGCAAAAAGTACATTACGCACATTATTGGTTAATTAAATGTACTTTTACTACAGCTGTATATAGGTTCACCACAAAATCACTCGTAAAAAAACAACCGTGCGCGAGAATAATATGTAAATGTATATTCGGATATCGCGATTCATTATAAAAAAAGTACATGTACATATCAAGTCAAAACGTTAGTCGTCAGTGTGTTTGTTTAATATACAACTTCAACTTTACAGGTATGAAATTTAAATCCTTTGGGCGATTTACTGAGCAAGTAGAAACTGAGTTTCACGATCAACAAAGCAGTTTATTTCATATGAAAATACTGACCGAAGATACATTTCAACATAAAAGCTAAAAGCACTGTTTCAAATTCGACTAAGGAGTCATCTCAAACAGTGATATATAACACAAACACAGAAAAAGGATTGTCTACAAAAGCCAACAAAGAATGCGAAAGGAAACCGGCGGCAATGAACAAATGTTCTTTTGTGGTTAATATGACTCAGAAAGTGTTGGTAAACTTAGCATCACCAACTCATGGCCGAAGCAGGAAGTAACATTGTTTTATGATACTTCAATTAAAATGACATTACACTTATAATTACGTACATGTTATCAACACGCATTTTAAAAGCCTCCAAACTAACTTGTATTGACACGTATGTAGCATAAACACCAGACGAACTTTGAAGGTTTACAGTAACTTTGTTACTTACGTACGTATTAAAGTATGTACGCATCAATGTAGTATGATAAATACCCCGGTAATTATATACTCGTAATGAGTTGGTTCCGTTTTGCTGTATAAATGACTGCACTTTTCCACAAGTATCATTAACAATATGGAATGCAAACATTCTAAAACAAAAATATTTTACGCATTTACATGCGAAAAAAAATCCTGTTTTATTTGTAGACAAGATTTTATGGTATTTGTATATCGGTTTCTTAAATCGACAGAACAAGCTTTCATTATTTCACCAGTGTACTATATATATCTAAAGCCGTCATTAACAGCAGGAAACGAATAGAACACAGTCATAGTGTTACGAATTCCACGAACCAAACCAAGTGTTTCCGAAACCCGTGCTTTCCTTTCAATCTAAAAACAGGCACGAGTTGCACGAGATCTGCACGTGAAGAGATTACGTTGCTTGAATACCGCAGATACAGAAGGTAGATGGGGGGGGGGGGGTCTTAGGTAACGGTTCTTAGAATAGCTTCATAAATATTATCTTTTCCGACTGATTCATGGCAAAATCAACAAGAATGTGTTCTTGGGATATCTTCTATATACCTGGATTTTATACGTGTACTTTAATGCAAACATCAGCGTAACATTCTAACCGAGTTAAAATTTGAATCAGGAATTTTAACTGCTCCGCCCAAGGTCATTTCTGTTCCTTCTCGGTCTCAAATTGAAAGGACTTGTAGTTATGGAAGGCCTTGAAATGTTTGTCATCATAACCGTCAAAATTGTATTTAAATTGGTCTATCAACAATAAGAATACATTTTCGCCTTTTCTTCCTTTTAAGTTCATACAATATAACCCCTTCATTTCCGGATATAATTGTAAGCAATCACTTCACATGATATAATATGTGTCAGCCATTGTTTGCCCAATTGTTACGTAATTGCTCTAGCTTAGAGTACCAAGAATTACTTCACAAGGCTTCGTGGAAATTACAGTATTGACAATATTTAACTTTCCATGAACTTGTCCGTTATGCAAAATAACTAACACACATCGTAACAAGGGCTGTCTGTAAAACATGCATGCCCCCCATATGGACTGTCAGTTGTAGTGGCAGCCATTGTGTGAATACATTTTTTGTCACTGTGACCTTGACCTTTGACCTAGTGACCTGAAATTCATTAGGGGTCATCTGCCAGTCATGATAAATGTACCTATGTATTTTCATGATCCTTGGCCTAAGTATTCTTGAGTTATCACCCGGAAACCATTTTACTGTTTCGAGTCACTGTCACCTTGACCTTTGACCTAGTGACCTGAAAATCAATAGGGGTCATCTGCCAGTCATGATCAATGAAACTATGAAGTTTCATGATCCTAGGCGTAAGCATTCTTGAGTTATCATCCGGAAACCATTTTACTGTTTTGAGTCACTTTGACATTGACCTTTGACCTGAAAATCAACAGGGGTCATCTGCCAGTTATGATGAATGTACCTATGACGTTTTATGATCCTAGGCCTAAGCAGTCTTGAGTTATCATCCGGAAACCATTTTACTATTTCGAGTCACTGTGACCTTGACCTTTGACCAAGTGACCTGAAAATCAATAGGGGTCATCTGCCAGTCATGATCAATGTACCTATGAAGTTTCATGATCCTAGGCCTAAGCGTTCTTGAGTTATCATTCGGAAACCATTTTATTATTTCGAGTCTCTGTGACCTTGACCTTTGACCTAGTGACCTGAAAATCAATAGGGGTCATCTGCCAGTCATGATCAATGTACCTATGAAGTTTCATGATCCTAGGCATAAGCGTTCTTGAGTTATCATCCGGAAACCATCTGGTGGACGGACCGACATGTGCAAAACAATATACCCCTTCTTCTTCGAAGGGGGGCATAAAAATAAAATCTGCTCCTATTATGAAAAGTTAATAACTATCATATATAATGATTATAATTTTTAACAAAACGGTGCCCATCACTTTCCGAAAATGTTTGCGTGCAAAAAATGTGTTCTGTGTGTAATGTTTACTTATAAAGTTATTGCATGTTTATTTCGGCTGGTATTGCGATTGTAGTGGTAGTGATAGAACCAACAAATGGGCATGAGCATCAATAATTTATTTAAATGAGTACAACATAGTGCCCCTTATATTGATCCATTTCAATGAAGACGTTATTGTCGCTGTTGTTGTAGAAAGACATCCCGCGTCGTTGTCATTAACAAGTTCGTACACTTTTATACAAATAGTTTATTGTACATGTAGTACACATGTGTATCGATCTTGATACTTAACCCATTTATGCCTAGCGTCTAGAAAAAGGGCCTTGGCAAACAGCGTAGACCCAGATAAAACGCCGCATGATGCGGCGTCTCATCAGGGTCTGCGCTGTTTGCTTAAAGGAATTTCTGTAAGAAATATTCTAAACATAGAAATAAATATACTAGACATCCCTAATTTTTCAAATAAATTCATCAAATTTAGAAGGATGGGGGAGTCCAATAGGCATAAATGGGCTAACTGACACAACTCAAACATTCAAAACTAAATTTTTTTTTATATATAAATACAGTGTTCAACAGTATCTGTTGTTGTTGCCGTTCTCTTCATTGTTGTACTGCAGTACTAATTACAGCGTTACTATCACAATCAGAAGGACGACAGCAGAAAAATAACTATAACACAATTAATTGCCAAACTGAGAGCGTAAAAACGTTCGCAATATTGTTACAAAAAATGTTCTCATTTTTACCACCATAACTGTATATAGGTATTGTAGGCCTCGTCATGCGCATATGGTTTCAAGATATGCCATTGAGTTAGAAATCCGACACTCTACAGCTTAAGGGCGGTTACATACTTCAGTATACGGCACAATTAAGTATGTCGTTTTAAATATCCCTATACTGTAGGTAGAAAATCTTAACGATAGGCGCGTATCGACGATATAGCAATTATGCAAGTTAAGTCGTTCTGCGTAATTGGGTGAGGTATTAACTCTTTCAGTGCTGGAACCGAATGTTGAAGGCCTTTGCAAACAGTTTGGATCCAGATGAGACGCCACAGAACGTGACGTCTCATCAGGATCCAAACTGTTTGCTATTCTGATAGTAGTCTTTGAAAAAAATCGATGAAAATGCTAATTTTAGAAATTCAGCAGACGACATTTTAGCCGACGACAAATTTCCCAGCATGCAAAGGGTTAAGACGTGATATTGTATAAAGTCTATTCGTGGCCGATTCGCAATGTCCCACATGGTTGGCCAGTGTATTAGTAATAGACATCATCATGATGACAGCATGAACATAACCGTGAGAAAACAGAGTGTTTTGAAACTTTGAATCGTGAGGGAAATGTATGTAAGACGTATTCACGGTCATGTATATTATGTAAACAGGTTAATTTATTGAAATGATGCGTTCAAAACACACCCATTTTTAAAAAATAATGGTCGAAAAATAAATCACGGTTTCGTGGTCTCATAAGCAGAGAGAAGGTCCGGAACGAACTTCAAAATGACGCAGGCATGTCTGGATTTACGCTGAGACGCGTTCTGAGAAACGGGGCTTAATGCACCATAGTATGTGAGTAAAGTGTCGTCCCAGATTAGCCTGTGCAGTCCACACAGGCTAATCAGGGACGACACTTTCCGCTTAAATTGGACTTTTGCTAAGAAGAAACTTCATTTAAACGAAAAAATTTCATAAAAGCGGAAAGTGTCGTCCCTGATTAGCCTGTGCGGATTGCCAGTTTTCTCAGAACACGACTCACGCTGTTCGCATTAGGCATACGACATAGTTTCGCATGACTCGGCTTAGCTTTGAGATGCAACTTGATGTATGGGCCAAACTGAGGTTAAGTTATATCTGATGAACACAACGGATGAACCATCCAGTATTTATGATCGTACTGCCGGTTTTTTCCGCATTAACTCTTTCGGTGCTGAAACCTAATTTTGAAGGCCTTTGCAAACAGTTTGGATCCAGATGAGACGCCACAGAACGTGGCGTCTCATCAGGATCCAAACTGTTTGCTATTCTGATAGTATTCTTTAAAAAAAATTGAAAAAAATGCTAATTTTAGAAATTCAGCACACGACATTTTAGCAGACGACAAATTTCCCAGCATGCAAAGGGTTAATGAAGAATTGTGACAGTCGTCTAAATCGTACGTATGATTTAACATAGTCATCGTTCATGTTTCATAAGCTTTGAGTTTGTTTAGTGCTTTAGGTCATTTCATACAAATACGCATCCATTTTTCATAACTTTGAATACATGGGCTGTTTTGAACACAATAATTGTAGCAACAGTAGGCATGCTAAGCACACAACGACACTCGTTTTGAACTGATGTCTGATTTGCTAAAAAAGTGGAGGAAAGGATACTTCGAAGTTTCCCTTATATTACGCATTTTTTCAGGAATGGCTACACCTTGCTCGAGTACGGGTTGGCACTACCAGTGTTGTCCATTTGGTGTTACAGGACAAGTTTGGCTAAAACAATTAATACGATGTTCCTATGAAGCACCACTCCGTTTTTCGGCGCATCTGTTTTACCAAGCTTTTCACCCTAGCTGACATTTGAAAGCTTCCAATGAAAATTGAATAAAATTTCCCGCCTGTAAGTCAGAAACTGTTCGTAATAGAAAACGTGCAATCTACAAACAGTTATCACATTAACATTTATGGGTAATTCAATGGACTTTCTATTTTTTGAAGTGTAGGGCATAAAGAGGGATACACCAGTTCATTTTGCATCGATGTTAACTGCGTGTTCAGTATGAAACAATTTTATCACTAAGAAAAGACTTGAGGGATGGAACAGTTTCACATTAAACTCTCGACATCAATATAATTTGTGTGTGCACCTTTATATTGAGGAAATTGTCAGGGCCAGAGCGTTTTTACTTAATTAAAGGCTATGTTCTCATATTTAGTAATTACTACCATATTGCATAAAGTGCACTAGTATAATTTAGATCATATAAGCATTGTTGTTCGCTATCCTATTATTCGTTTTTTTTTACCAAAATATTATTAATTGTTTTCCAAATGGACCGTTTAACACATAAAAGTATTCAAATTTAAACAAGGCATCTTTTAAACAAGGCATCTTCCAGCAGTTGAATAGTAACCTCACTTGAACGCAATGTTTCCACCCCGCAACGTGTCAAGGTCAGTTCGCGGTCAGTAAGAGAATTGTTATATAAACCGTATCGCGTTAACTAGGTTAACTCAATTTAGTGTGGCCAGAAATATCTTAAATGAAGATATTCGGTGATATTATTACGGTATGTGAATAATATATTATTAATGTGTTTTTCGGCGTAAGCTGTATTAAGCCAGCTTTTCACCCTGACTTGACCTTTGTAAGTGTCCAATAATATTCAAATAAAATTTCCCGCGGCTAGGTACGAATGAATACACTTCATTTATTCCATTGGCTTATTTGAGTTTAACACCAGAACATTGGAAACATATCCGCGTCTTTGTTACACTGTTTTACTGCATGAAACAATTTTATCTCTAATGAAAAGGCTCAATAGATAGAACAGTTTTACAATCAATTTTCGACAAAAATACAGTTTGTGCGTTCACCTTTTATTTTCAGAGAATTACCAGCGCAAAAGCGTTTATACTAAAGGCTATATTCTCATATTTAGTACTTACTTGCATTGCATTTCAACCCGCGAGGTTTCGGGTCAATTCGCGGCCAGTTTGTGAAAGTCAGAGTTTATATACAGTTCATCACCGGAGTTCGCAGAAGGGGTTGCGATCTTTTAATTGAAGGAAAAAAATGGAATCTATGCTATTTTTGTCTGATGGAGTAAATAGTTCGTTTAGTCGCTTTGCCGATATATCAATATTTTAGGCACAGCTGTTGCCTTGGTCATGTACAGTTGGCGTAAACAAGCCGTCGTTTCAGCAGCAGAATTGTTACCTAACTTTAATGCATTGTATTCCAATCCGCAAGGTATCAAGGTCAGTTTGCGGTCAGTTGCAGAAATCTTTATATAAACGCCGTCTCGTAAACTGTGTGCACTTGAAGTCTGTTTTGATCAGAAAGATACTAAATAATGATATTCGGCGATATTATTGTGGTATGTCAATCATCGATGTTTAATATGTTTTCAACATTTGCATGATAAGGACCAATTTTGATAAAATTAATTAGAAATATTTATCCATTTAGACCAGTTTATTAAGCATGAGCACAATAGTTCACTATACTATAATTATGCAATTAAATAAGATTCGAGTATTGCCGGCTGACCTATATGCATTCGTTTATTTTCATGTTTCTTGTGTTTTTCTATTCTGTAAATATAGATATCTGAGTAATAATATCACATAAAGCAAAATAAGCCACGAAATCTGGCGCAACACCCCGTAATTGATTTGCTTGTGATGTAGCTAAGAACTGCGCAGAAAAAAAGCATCCGCTACTTTTTATCTCATAGAGATAACTTTTGATCGTTCATAAACATCTACCACAATCAACGCCGTATATCTTTTTTAAAGATATTTCTTGTTAATAATTCAATGAAAGTACTATTTTTGTTTAATTTAATATACACTATTCCACCATATTGACCAATTTATTAAGCATGAGCGCGATGATTCACGATACTTAAATAATTAACTATGTCAAAACACTAGAACAGGTCTGTTCGAAGAAGGCGCTTATAAATATTTTAAATATGTAAGGATGATTCGCATGTGGCCGTTTGCCTTAAATGTCTTCATTTCATTTCGATTCTTCTTTTGTATGTCTGTTTTGTATTTATAGACATATGATTAATACTATCTAATAATACTAATTTAGCCACGAAATATGGCGCATCATCCAGTAATTGATTTGCGTGAGATGAAGCTAAGAACTGCGCAGAAAAAGACATTCGTTAACTTTGATCTCATTGATTTAAGTCTTAATCTTTCACCAACAACAATCAACGCCGTATATCTTTGAAACAATATTTCTTGTTATGTATCGCTGTAATTTTTAATGTGAAAAGAAATTTATATTTACTCAATTTTACAATCGCACCGGGTTTCAAAGTGAAACAACATTCCACGATTTTATTGATCTGTTTATTTTACTATATTTATGTTATTTTATACAGTACGAAATTCCAGGTATTTGTATAACCCAGCAATCTGTAAGCAGAAGTGAAATAACATTAACATAACCGCTATGTTTATGTACATTCACCTCGACACACAAACTTACTACATGTATGTTATTTCTTAGAAACGACTCGAATAGCTTATATAAAACAAGGCTTCTTCTTAGAAACGAAACGAACAATAAATAAAACAAGGCTTTGCCAATATGGCATTCACCTCGGCCCACAATACAAGAGTACTCTACAGGTCGGATGAAACCCCATACCAATTAAAATATGCAAAACCTTCAAATTTCCATGTTGGAACAAGTGAACTTGTTTTCATTAAAAGTTGACAAAACTTGGAATGATATTAAGTTAACATATAACATAAGGATAACATAAGGATCCGAAAAGTAATATCGTCATGTAAAATAACAAAACAAAGCACATAACAACAACATCCGAGGAACGGTATGAACAACAAACCAACAAGGACAGCAAAATTAACGCTCACTAAACATGCAAACAACAAATACTAGCAAACGCACTAGATGACAGCGACAAGACAATATTAATATCAGCATGAACATGCCGCCCATAAAACGTCCCTAAATCAAAACTGGAAGAATGTCGCAGAAATGGGCACGACGTTTATGACAGCTACAGCAGCACAGTCATCCTGGTCTACATTGAGCTGTTGACAAACAGATTGAGATATATCAGTACAAGAGTGGGAAGGAAGGAGTTGGTTCATGTCTTCAAGCGGTATACAGTAAGAACTACTGTGGAGGATTCAAACCCTTGACAAAAGGTTGAGCGGTAATCGCGTTACCCCACGGCCATCTTCGCCTATTGACTTTGTTCTAAACGACTAAAGAAGGTCGCCAGATCAACGATCTACTCTTGGAAGGGTTTCCCTGTCTTTCTTGCAAACTAAGAGACGTATTTCGCAGCAAAACGCCTTTCTAAATCGTGTCAGAGACATACGTTCTGCCAAGTTCACATGCCACATGCGAAATGAGGGAAGTATTTCGCAACATAACGCCTATCTTAATACGTCGCGTGACATACAATGTGGCAAGGTTACACAAATACACAGTGCAATAAGGTTTATGAGCAAATCATAAATAATTAAAAACAATCATGATCACACACACAATACATTGTTCTCATTCACACAGACACAATTATGAATGTATGTATTCATATCCAGTCAATTAACTCACAACGGCCTCAATGGATGCTACATTATCAGCGTGTAGTGATTCAATTAGATGCATTACGGTACTTAATACGTATAATTACTGTCCTTAATTGTATTTAGAGGTAAGATTAACACATACGCTTCCCTTTTTGAGGACCTCAGTTTGGTATTATCAGTCACGTGATAATTAACTACAGATTGACCGGCTGATTCTGTCTGGCAGTTTGCGCGAAATTTTCGCCAAGGATGCGTTGTTTTTATCCACCCTCCGCCTTTTGAAAGTAACCGTGGGGGTTTCGGGAATATCTCAATTAGATGTATTACGGTACTTATTACCTCCTGATTAACGGTTCCATTGAGCTCCAGACGAGGCTTACATGCTCATCTATACCATTCATTAGTATAGCATATAAGTCAAGTAAAGTAATGACTACTTAACGGTTATACGGCGGCTGATGTTACAGTGCACGCATGTTAATGAACAAGCTGACGAATGCAGAATCATTTCTATGTCTCCAATTGATCTCCATGGATCTGATAACGTCGATTATGTTGTTTGTCCGAAATACCACTGAAAATGTACCCAAACTTGCTGCGCCGAATCCTCGATTGGTCAGTTCTCGTATAGCCCACTGACCACAACTCATTGACGCACTTAATCACTTAAAACGCATATACAATTACTCACTGGCCAGTATTACTGGATTGGTCATTACTCACTGGCCAGTATTACTGGATTGGTCATTAATCATTCATCTCGTGTAGCTTCTGTGAACAATTTATTTCATCACATCTTAGATACGCCTTGAAAACGAATCGGTGTGGTTTCTATTCAATTAATGACAAACTTAGACGAAATGTAGGAATTTCTATTGGTCAATTTTTTACCTTAGTGTGACCTTGACCTTTGAAAAAGGGAGATTGATGTTCCGCGCGACCCGTCGTCTTTTAATGAATGGCTTATGTGCAATATTATTTAAACAAGACTATTGCCAAGCAATATATGTCCCCTACCGGCTCCACATTTGTTAGAATTTTTTGTTTATATATGTTTCCATAGCAACCAGAATTTTTGACGTAGGAACAAAATGAAATGACGTGCATAATGTCCATATTGCCATCTATCAATGTTTCAAGTTTTATGAAAAAAATATGGAGAACTTAAAGTCATCGCAGGATCCAAAAAAGTGTGCAGGAACCACCATTTTCAGCAGTATTTCTAGTCTATTTGTTGCCATAGCAACCAGAATTCTTGACATAGGAACAAAATGAAATGACGTGCATAATCTCCATATTGCCATCTATCTATGTTTGAAGTTTCATGAAAAAATATGAAGACCTTTTTCAGTTATCGCAGTATCCAGAAAAGTGTGACAGACTCTCAGACGCACAGAGCGCAAACCGATAGGGGAAAAAAATCAATACACGGCAAAGTTATGGCTTTGACTGGAAGCTTCGAACAGACGTAAAGACGGACAGTACGAACGACAGCTATTTGCCGCCTTCTCCGAATGAGGACATACAATTAATATAATAATATAACATCGCAATACAAGGCCATTCATCCATGTCCGGACATCCTATCGCCTTACTGTTGACGATGTATCAAGATAGGGGCATCCGAGTGTACGATGAATGACGTCAATTGAAATACGAACACGGATGTTTGTTTGTCTTTTGCATTGCTTACAACTGTAAAATACATCAAGTTGGTACGTTTAAGTTGTTTATATATGTTTACAAAGTGACACAACATATTGTAGTTGAAGGGTTTCATACACTGTAATTTGAAACGCATTGAAAACTCACAAAATTATGAAAACGGAGACAATTGCTTGATGCGCATAAACCTCGCCGTTAAGTTAAAATCGCTAGTATTATACGTCAAACAGGGGGGGGGGGGGTTCGTGTTTTGAAACTCGACCACATATTACTAGACAATACATGTAAACGCCTTCAAACTACAATAAGTATGCAAATTATAAATGCAAATGATTACATCGCTGTAAAAAATATTATCATTTGTCAGTGCCGTTTTGAAATAATGACCTATATTCCAAGGCAATTAACTGAACGAGAACGTATCACATGCTAATTAATATTGGCATAATTTGCGTGCATTAAAAGATCATTCATCTTTCAAACCACCTGACGCGCTAGTCCGAATTTCATCATGGACAATGAGGTTAATAAACTATTCATTTAATGTTCTGAATAATAATTAATACACGAAAAGAACATTGCGTCATTCTCAATGTTACCGATATACCTAGCAGACGTGCCTTAGTACCATTGAACAAAGCTATTGTCACGCCAAATGTTTGTAAACAGTGACCTGTCGTGTCCGGATTTTGCAGTCATTCTTACCTTATCTGCCAAATTCTGGATTGAGAAGACGTACTTACACGAATAACAATGCACCGTCTCTGCGTAACAGAATGAAAACACAGTCACCGAATCCTCCGGTATTCTACTTTGAATGACCAACAGAAATACCAATTACGACACAGACAGCTTTAGAGACTTACATTCAAATTTACAAGCCGTTGAATATTCTTTTTGTTTGGGACATCCATATTTCAGTAATATCACGGCACTAACATTGTTCCATAGTACGCTGATTTACCAGTGCAATATGTCTATACATATGCCAACCTCTGACAACAAACCTGCTTGGATCAGATTAAGGGACAGAGATGTCCTAGAAATAATTCGAGTCGCGTTCTGAGAAAACTGGGCAAAATGCATGCACAGGCTAATCTGGGACGAAACTTTACGCACATGCATTAAGCCCAATTTTCTCAGAACATGACTCATTCCAATACCTATTCCAACGCAAGTTTTCTGGCCGCAATCCTCAGATGTATGGTCCACCGCTGTTCCAAGAGAGCTGGTTCAAAGTGGATGTGTGAAGGCTGCACAATGCGAGGACCCGGAGCCTGTCACGGATCTGCTACCTAATTAACTACTTGAAGTTGTACGACTAATGAATTACACGAGCCATTTTTTTACTGAAAGATAGTTTGATATTGGTGTGGTATTGTGTTGTGTGTGTGTGTGGGGGGGGGGGGGGGGCGGAAAACCAGGAAATCCCCCCTGTCCGGTATGCCGACCACTTACCAAGCTCGCATACGCCGGATTTATACACGGGTTGCCTAGGTGAGAAGCGCCAGACTTACCACTGCGCTAACCGGACAGCCGACTGGTGTAAAGAATGAAACTGGCCAATAACGAGGTATCCGTTCGGCTCAGTCTGTGTGGTACATATACTGTATATAAACTCGTACCTACCCCGAGACTGCCGTGAACGAGTTTTTTTGTTAACACCATGAATGGGCAGCTTTTATGTAAGGAAAAGACTGGTATCGTATCGGTCACGGGCAAGGCTGCAAGGATGCTCATAACAATAATAATAATGTCTTCTATCTAGTCCGCGTAGCAACAAAACTGGCTTGCGCCAACTAACGCACAGTCTCTAGTCTTCAATCTAGATCAAGTACTATGTGAACAGTAAATATTACTCTGCAACTTGTATTTTTTTAAACAGCAATTTCCGATTTCCGTGTTTTTTTAAGTTCAAGTGATTTATGTCAAGATGCTATGAGATAATAGTTTTTTGTTTGTTTTTATGTTCCCCGAAAATTTTCGGTGGAGCATTTAGTTGCCAGTCTGTCCTTCCTTACTTCCTTCCTTCCGTCACACTTGTGTTACACTTTCTCATAGTGCCTTCAATATTTTACCGATCTCTTACATATTTGGCATGTAATTACCTTGCACGGACCTCTGCCTTTTGATGAGATTTGGGGTCACTGGTGTCAAGGTCAATGTCACCGAGGCTATTGTCCTTCCTTACTTTCGTCACACTTTTGTTACAGTTTCTCATAGCGCCTTCAATATTTTACCGATCTCTTACATATTTGGCATGTAGATACCTTGCATGGATCTCTACCATTTGATGAGGTTTGATGTCACTGTGGTCAAGGTCAAGGTCACCGAGGCCGATAATATATTTTCTCAAGGTCAAACTTTGGTTACAGTTTATCATAGCGCCTTCAATATTTGACCGATCTCTTGTATATTTGGCATGTAGGTACCTTGCATGGTCCTCTACCTTTTGATGAGGTTTGAGGTCACTGGGGTCATTCCGGACACTGATAGGATATTTATTCTGGGGGACTAAAACAAGGTAGTTCTAAATGGTCAGAAGTTTTCTACATTTCAAAACCTGATTCCAAGTCCAACGTGTAAGACAGGCAGTGTTTTAGACATGGTATTTTACAACAGACAGGATCAAGTCATGACTCATATTCAGCCAGTGTACTTTAGTGACCATAGTATTATTTGGGTTGGAGTTCCATTTTAAAGAAAGAGTGAGTGTATACTAATATTGTCATTAATTATTATTAATACCTGTTTACTTTATTATGAACATAAGGGGAGCGTCCATCGTTTTCATCTGTTCTTCTTGTTATATTAAGAAATTAAAACTGAAATTCGTATGTACCGGTAAACAGTCATTTCCATTGGCCAACATTTAAAGTATAGAATACATAATTTCCATTTCGAATACTGCAAAGAACATATACACACTTAAAATATTACAAACATCATATGTGCCATTAATATATACTGCTATTATTTAACGTTCTTCAAAATAAAATGAATGTACTATAACTCAAAATATGTGTTTCAACTCATCCTAACACAAAACATGTCAACAAAATGCGAAAGAAACAAAAACATGTTTACAAATGCCGCCTTTTCAAGGAAGCTAGAAAAAGAAACCAGGAAAAAAACGCCATTCACACGATACTTCACAACGAAACGAAATTCAATATACAGGTATGCATTATACACCGTATACCACCTGTCAAAACTGTATGCATTTAGACGGTAAATGTTCTGTATTAAACAGCCGACTCAAAGTGCATAAGCAATCAAAACATCATTGAAGCTGATCGTAACATAAAAACATCCACCATTTAAATGTTGCGCATTTTTCAAACACCTAAGTTTAGATTTTATGACACTTAAACGACTCATAAAACCCAGCAAGCGCATACTTGGTGACGAAATTAAACTCATCGATTTGATATCATCGGTATATTTGGAGCACGTCACCAGATTAAATGATATTTTAGACTACTCCCTTACTTCAAAACAGTCAAGTGCGTTTTTCAATTAAATGACAACACAATATCAACAAAATATCAACAGGATGCGGGTTTTTACGGAAATCTATTAGTTGTTTCCAAAAAATAAACATGAATATGTTATGTCTAATTATGTAATGCGTTACAATGAATCAAGATACAATTTTCTATTATATATGATTGAGTCATCCTCCTCCTCCTCCTCCTCATCATCATCATCATAATCATTAACAACAACAACAACAACCAGAGGAAGTCTCTATCAAAGCTTATAACGCAAAGCACTTATCAGTAGGAATTTTCAAGGTGATTCCTCGCAATATCACCTTCAACGAATCTATACATAATTTAATCGATTTAAACTTCCGCTTTAGCCATTGAAAAATCGATCCACAAGGTAAAGTAATAAACTTTCCTTAAGTTTCGCGGTGTTAGAAAGCACGTGTGTCGTTCTATTACGAAAGTCTGATCTATTGTAGACCTCAGTTGGAATTCCGAGTTTTGAACTTAAAGTGAACCTAAACTTCCAAGCATAAATAATCCCGTAAAGAATTCGCATTAAAGCTTTAGTAGGATTTCCATCAAAATAAGTACACATCACCACAAATACATTTTAAATGAAGTGTATTATTTATGGTTTATTTCCTAATAAAAATGACAATCAATTTCATAAACCGGGTTGTTCGATAGTATCTTAAGCAAACATTAGCCCGAACCTGTTCAATTTCAAGTCAAGGGCCTATTGACTCTTGCTATGGCGAAATTTATTGTGATATTTACAACACATACGTTTAAAATTACAGCCAAACAGAAAGAACTAATCATTGTTAGGGTAATACAGATGTACACATGGACATTCCTTTGAAATATCCGAAATGCTTGATTTGGACCCAAACGGTAATTTAATTCCATTAACATCGCCAAAAATAATGGTAAGTCGGGTTAAAAGTTTAAGGTCGGCAAACAACAGCAACGGTCAGGTTAGTTGAATCAAACAACTTTATGTACGCCTTAAGAACGCCGATTGAAGCCGGTTATACCAACAACTGCATATGAACCAAATGGAAATGATATCACTAACTTACGATGATATCAACAAATATCCTATAATTCATACAGAGATTTCACCAATTCTCTGACCACCTTTTTTGCTTGACATTAGATCATCAATATTTATATATAACCAATATCTGTTATGTCAAAATACGGGTGCTTAATGAACGACCCTCACTGATGATGCAACTTTTGCATAGACAACTGAAAAGGATTGAACAGCCCTCAGAAAGCGCTGTTTTTGTGATAAAGTATTATTATCCGTGTGTTCAATACGAATTACGTTGTGCTATCACTTTAATATCAAGAGGTGTAATAAGAAGTTATGCCAACGGTTTTGATCATAGGTACACAATGAGTTGATAAGTTCAGGACAACCAATTTAAGACTCGTTGAATGTTTCTTTTACTGTGCTGACTAATTGACTGTTGAAAATATTATCTTTTTTTTTCATATTATCTTTTTTTTCATATATAAATGCGAATAATGAGTCAAGCCCAGAGAGCGGTACATGTGTGTTTGTGTGATGATTAAAGAAGAAATTTACAAATTATGTGGATACAAATCAGTAAATCAATTCCAAACAATATCTCAAAACAAAAACAAAGATTCGCGAAAGTCTCACATTGTTTACAAACACCATCCTCGAAACGACCTTCGGATGACAATAAGGTGCGCAGAAAATTACTAATACTGCGACGTAATTCCAGACCAATATATTATTCCCAGCAGACGAAACCCCGCGTTTTCCCGCCACAGAAATCAATAATGTGACCTTTCCAAGATTCCTCTTCCAGGCGTTTCGAATAATTTAGACAGGGAAAAAGTAGACCAGTGTCTTTTGAAAATACATAAATAAGCCAATCGCATTAACTTATAAGGTTAACGATCGTTCACTCGCTTGTTATGATTCTGAAAAAAGACAAGTAGTTTAGCAGATTCTGTATTGATTGATGGTGGTGAATCTGAGCTTAGACGCGGCCTTAGAAAAATGCGGACATATTCGTTCAGTCAAATTGCGAGACGTTATTATGTCTAATACGCTAGTCTAGTTAACAACAACCGTGTTGATGATCTAAAAAAAGTTGGTGTCAAGCACTCATTTATATTGCTGTGCGCACATTTCCTAACATATTGCGGTTATGTTCGGAAATGTACGATTCCACTTGGTATAGATCGTTTATTTTTTACATAACGCATCAGACTAATTCCGATCTTTGTCCATAAAAAAGAATTATCACCAATTAAATATTTCATACGTAATAAATGTAATATTGTATGCATTATATAAGAAAGCGTTTCATATGGTAACGAGTATACATTGTATATTTATTTTCGCCTCGCTTTGGTAAAACGGGACTTAATGCTTTAACGTAAATTGTCGTCCCAGATTATCCGGTGTGGATTGTTAAGTGGCCACAATTTCCGCTCTTATGTTATTTTTCGTTTAAAAGAAGTCCCATCTAAGCGAAAATCCAGCTTAGACGGAAAGTTTCGTCCGTGATTTAATTTAGCCTGTACGGATTGCACAGGCTAATATGGGACAGTACTTTACGCAAGTGCATTAAACTCCGTTTATACCGGAGCGAGGTTCATTTATATTATTTATATTCGAAAAACTGTAACATTATAGACATCACCCGCGTATTTTGTGCGCTCATTAAATGTGAAACTGCCCAGGTGATGTAACATCTCCGATTGGAGTACTTTACAAAACCCAAGTGAAAAGACGCACTTTAAGGAAGTAATGATAAAATCTTGAAGGTCAAAATTCCCCGAACGAAACCGGTTTTAACAATGGTTTAAACAAAATGATATTTTTGTTCTAACATTCATGATTGATAACATGGTACGGCAGGAAAATAAACACACGTTATTTGATAATTTCCTTCTTTTTAAAGAGACAACACTGTTTATTCAGGTAGGATTATTATATACAAACATAGTTCACGTTGTATTCGAATGAATGATGCAATATTTACGATGCCCCAAACAGGCCATACCGAATGCGTAATGACACCATTTTCACGGCGCGAACATAATTAGCACCTGTATGTCTATATTGGGAAAAGTATCGTGCATATTGCTTCTGTATGGTTACGAAAAAAGTCCCAGGGCGCAATAATTCGCGAGGGTTATATACACCAATGTGCAACAAGGCAATGTCTGTATGTTACAAGCATGTACAATTAATAGGCGCCTTTTTGTTACGTTGTTCTCGGACTTTTCTACTTGCGTCTCATCCGCATAGGTCTTTAATTGTCAATTTATGTTTAATAAAATCAGTAAGGGGCCATGTACTTCTTATTTGAGATCAACATAACTTGATAGCGGCTGTTGCACACATAAATAATTGAGCCGCGTTCTGGGAAAACGGGGCGTAAAGTGTCGTCTAAGATTAGAGATTAGTCCGTGCCGTCAGCACGTGCTAATCAGGGACCACACTTTCCACCAGAATTGGATTTTCGTTTAGAAGGGACTTCATTTAAACGAAAAATTCCATAAAAAGCTGCAAGTGTCCTCTCGCATCAGCATGTATTAGAGCACATGTTCGTACTTTTTTCCTAACATAATAAACTGAACCATTCCCATATCTCAACTAAACATGAATGTTTAAAGAACCTCAAACAGATATGAAATTCGGTGAACATTTTGTTACTTAAAACCGCAAAAAGTAGGATCGGTTTCCTTTTTACAGAGAAATTCTTACAGGATTTATGATCCACGCACAAACGCAAGGGTTTAAACTCTAATCAGATAAGAACAACTATAATCAGATCAGAACATCGTAATCTGTTCACATATTCCGCTTGCTTTCTCATTGAGGAATCGAAGAAAACTTCACAAGGGGTAATGCTTAAAAGCAGACAAAATGCGGTGGTGTGTTTCAAAGCGTGTGAGTTCGTGCTTCAAACACTCAAAACTCATGAATGAAACTCACCACATTCGTCTTTCAATAAAATGTCAACATTAAATTCATTCACTTTAATCCTAACATTGTCATTTGTCAATACATTTGTCCCGAGGTACAAAACCATAAATTAAACCGCGTCCTCGTTTTATCTAGTACTCAAACACGAGGAGTGTACATTGGTATTTCCCATCTTTCTTATTAAGTTTTATTAGTTCAAATGATTTAAGTGTGTGTAGGTGAATCACTGAACACTAAGAATACTGTAGGGGAAAGGTTTTGAGATATTATGGCGGGAGGGTTTAAACAAATTGTCATATTTTACAGTAAATAACAGATAGCACCAAACATCCCTACCCTATTTAACCCATTTATGCCTAGCGTCTAGAAACAAGAAACCGTCGGAGACGGGTGATGCTCCCCAAAGGTTTTATTTGGCACAATATTGCACTATATATTCAGAAAAACAGGAAACGTCTTGAGGGCACAGTAGTTGGGGGGACAATAATTTTTTTTATATAAAATTTCATAGGGCCATAACTCTGTGAAAAATCATCCGACCATAACCCGCTAATAATATGCACATCTCCTCTTGGTAGTGAAGCTTCCCATACAGTTTCATTGAATTCCGGTCATTAGTTGCTGAGAAATAGCCCGGACAAGAATTGCACTATATTTACAGTTAAAGGAAAATTTCAAAGGACCATAACTCTGTGAAAAATCATCCGACCAGAACCCGCTGATAATATGCACATCTCATCTTGGTAGTGAAGCTTCCCATAAAGTTTCATTGAATTCCGGTCATTAGTTGCTGAGAAATTGTGCACGGACGGACACCCGGACGGACGGCCGGACAGACGAAGCGGCGACTATATGCTCCCCCATTTAATTTTTTTTTTTTGGGGGGGGGGGGCATAAAAAGGCATTTGCAAACAGCGTAGACCCAGATGAGACGCCGCATGATACGGCGTCTCATCAGGGTCTGCGCTGTTTGCTTAAAGGAATTTCTTAAAGAAATATTCTAAATATAAAAATCAATATACTAGACATCCCTAATTTTGGAAATAATCCGCTAGGCATAAATGGGTTAAATATACACGTATATCAGAAATACTTGAAATTTACATATGTATAGGTATGTACATGAATATAAATAGGTTTATGTTAACCCTTTAAGCGCTGGAACGGAATTTTTAAGGCCTTTGCAAACAGTTTGGATCCAGATGAGACGCCACGTTTGCAAACAGTTTGGATCCAGATGAGACGCCACAGAACGTGGCGTCTCATCTGGATCCAAACTGTTTGCTATTCTGATAGTATTCTTTGAAAAAAAATGAAGAAAATGCTTATTTTACAAATTCAGCAGACGACATTTTAGCAGACGACAAATTACCCAGCATGCAAAGGGTTAACTTTCATCCGTGCGTCGGAACCATTTCCCTAAACTTGGAGGTTGAGAGCCATCAATATTATTTTATCAATTTTAGTTTGTAACAATACTTTAGCGCATTCAAATTTAATACACAAATCTGTCGTTTACAAACATGACACAGTTGCCAACAACAGCCTATGATTTAAGTAATACAACATTATATAACATATTGTAATTAACCACAACACAAACACAAAATTTGTAGAAGCACTCTGGGAAATTTGGGCTAAATGCATGTGGGTCAAGTGTCGTCCCTGCTTAGCCTGTGCAGAACGGAATGGCTAATCAGGGACGAGATTTTCCGGTGAGTCAGAATTTTTGTTTAGAAGAGACTTCCTTCCAACGAATAATTACATACAAACAGAAAATAATGAGCCGAATAGCCTGCGAGGACTGGACAGGACTTCATTTAACGCACATGCTTTTAGCGCGGTTTTCATAGAGCGCGACTCATTTTCAAAACACATAAACCAGTAAGAGGCAAGAACATTTGATAGAATTTCACCCGAAACCATCAACCAGCGACGGGTTCCATACATAATTGGCCTCCATTGAAATAAGTAAATACATTTCCCACGTTTAACTTAACTCTATAAATGCTTAGTTGTCAAGTTAAAGACCTAAATAAACCTGTAGGTATCTATCATTTTGAATATAGAACAAGTTCACAATTTGATTAAATATCCCCTTAGGGCGAACGTTTGCATATTCGCATTTTGAATATCATTATGCTGATATATCTATCGTCTCATGTAATTATAATTGAGACTACATTATTTCAGATCAACAGAAATTATTCGAGGGTTTGCGAAATGAAAACTTAAACCAAAACAGGTATATCTGCATTCACGAAATGAGGTTCATTTATCGTGAACATAAACTATGCAAATTATTTTCAAGTCTGCTGTGCTTGTCGATCAATAAACAACAAGTGTGAGTTCAGATATTTCAACCCATTGGTGCAAAAAGGTACCAAGTACCTTCTAATTTCAATGTCACGTGGTGCCTTTTTTTAGTATGAAACCATTATGGTGTTAAAAGCGTAAATTTGCATCATTAGCACTCGTATTTAAATAATTCGCCTAATTGGTGCAAAGTGTACCATGTGACATTGAAATTAGAAGGCACATCAGTCCTTTTTGCAACAATTGGGCGATATGGCCTCTAATGAGAAAAAATTAGACCTGGAAAAAGGACTCGGCATACATACTGGACACAGTCTTTAACCCAGCGTTTATGATAAATTCGGCAACGTCAATTGTGTATATACAACACGGAAAAGAAGTCATTAGAAGACATATTCGGAAAAGATGAGGATTAATTTCGATAAGAAAAATACACGATAAAAACAACAACAATGGTGTCTCTATAGTAATACAAGGTCGTAGCGTGGTTATTTATGTTGTTTTTTGTTTCCTTTCCAAGAAGGTAATGGCTCCATAATACAATATGTCAACAAGAATAAAACATAACACTTAATTATAAACGTCTGCATGACAAAACCGACAACATTTGTACAACAGCATCGTATCACAATAAGTTAAAAATACGCGTAATGTATGAACTGCATGTCACTCAAATGCTTATTCGCGACACTAAGTGTGGTCGTGGTATGATAGTGGTGGTGGTGGTGGTGGCGGTTATCCAAGATTAATACTGTTGTAATGGCCCATGTAGATGAAAAATGACCAAGCTTAACAAAATGTGTGGGCTGATGCAGATGTTGGTGACCTCGAGGTAACACCATGGCTGCCCACACTCTGACAGTCGCCAAACGCCGGCAGCCATAACTGGACGCTGGGTCATATCTTTGTGGTTTTAACTAGAAGATTTATGACATGAGATACCAATCCATCAAAAGATATACAATTGTGTTACACGAACAAACCAGAAAAATAAAACGTAGCAGAGGCAAATGTTTAAGGGTTAAATTTTAACATCAATTTAATAAATACATATGGCAAACTAAGAAACGCAAGATGATCTTAAAGGGGCCTTTTCATGTTTGGGTCAATTGACAAAATTGATAAAAGTTGTTTCATATTCGCAAATTTTCGTTTAATTCATGATATCTGTGATGAAACAGTTATACTGAACATTTACCATGCTCTAAAATAGCCAGTATATGCATCTTTTGACGATTTAAAACCCCGAAAATTATAAAGCGTTGCAACGCGAAACAAATTAATAATTTGGAGAGTTCTGTTGTTGTCGTTATATGTTGTGAAACAACGAGGACTGCTTATATATAGCATAAAATAAAACTGGCATTGTATCCGGAAGAATGTCCGAGTGGTCTAAGTGGTGGACTTTTTACTCCAGGACTCCATGGGTCAGTGGTTCGAGCCCTGCAAAGGGTTACCTTATTTTCCTTCTTTTTTTTTTAAATTTTATTTTTGATTTTTTTGCTGGAACATTTATATCCAATGTTTACATTTATCAATATAAAGCATTAATGACAAACTTCAAAACATGCCAAAATCTGTGAAAAGGCCCCTTTAAAAAAATGGAACTCCATCATAAGACACAATAAAGATATAAGAAATGACCCGCGATTTAAGGACTTTTTTTAGAAATATAGTCTTACGCATGCGCTTTGTTGACTTGGTCCATTGGTGATGCATTAATTTTGACATACTAGTATATTAACGGTTTTAACGTTTACGACGAGGTATACAAAGAATTTACATAACATGTATGTGTGCTCGATTAAATCCTTGAATACTAAAAGTAACATACTGATGTCATCTTGGAATGAAAGATCTATTGCACTCGCCAAATTCGTACAACAGCCTTGGTTCATGGAGAAAACTAATAACGTAAGAGCTGAAATCACAATTAATGCGAATCCTTCACTTCGGCGTTTTTGCAAACGTTTTGACCTTGCCCTTCATTTAAATAGTTGTTTTCAGTATCATTGACATTCCTACGATGATATACCGCCATGCAGCATTGAAACGCATCAACAGCAACAATCGGGTTGACAAGAATCAACAATGTACACATGAACACACAATATTTAAAAATAGAGATTCAAATTGAAAATCTCGCAAAAATTTAGTTTCAACAAGACTATTGTCAAGCAGTATAATCCCCTACCGGCTCCATCATTGTCAGAAATTCCACCATTTTCAGAATATTTTTTTTATATGTTTTGCCATAGCAACCAGAATTTTTGACGTAGGAACAAATTGAAATGACGTGCATAATGTCCATATTGCCATCTATCCATGTTTCAAATTTCATGAAAAAATATTAAGAACTTTAAAAGTTATCGCAGGATCCAGAAACCCACCATTTTCAGCAGTATTTCTAGTCTATTTGTTGCCATAGCAACCAGAATTTTTGACGTAGGGACGAAATGAAAGGACGTGCATAATGTCCATTTTGACATCTATCCATGTTCCAAGTTTCATGAAAAAATATTAAGAACTTTTAAAGTTATCGCAGGATCCAGAAAAGTGTGACGGACTGACTGACTGACAGACAGACAGACAGACAGACAGACAGACAGACAGACAGACAGACAGACAGACAGACAGACAGACAGACAGACAGACAGACAGACGGAGCGCAAACCATAAGTCCCCTCCGGTCAAACCGGTAGGGGACTAAAATGTATAAAAATGGCGTTTAAATTGGCAGATGCATGCGAAATATTGACTGCTATATTTTAGACTATTTGGTCACTGGTCACTTGTCATGCCAGGCGCTAAGATATCGTATACCTGCTGCTGATGCGGCTTAAGTTTTACTTAACCCATTTATGCCTAGTGGACTCTCCCATCCTTCTAAATTGGATCAATTTATTTCCAAAATTAGGAATGTCTAGTATATTTATTTCTATATTTAGAATATTTCTTACCGAAATTCCTTTAAGCAAACAGCGCAGACCCTGTTGAGACGCCGCATCATGCCGCGTCTCATCTGAGTCTACGCTGTTTGCCAATGCCTTTTT